>NC_051408.1:2121566-2122375 GCF_015228065.2 Penaeus monodon
ACATGCAGTTTTGCAGTTACTACAGTCTAATTAAGCTCTTTCTGTGTTTATGGAACATTAAGATTTAAGCTAAAAAGTCAATACTGGTACAGAGATGTATTAGAATTTTACCCTTAACATTGCCATGGCTCATCACACTGAAGATCTGGTCCAAAGTTTAATACATTATCAACTACTGTGGCATGTACAAAATACGCTACATGCTTCCTGTTCGCAAAATATTAGACAGGAGTACCGTATGGTCTTAGCAGGTCCACACTTACTGCTAGAATTTGTACTGCTTGGACTGAAGCTACTTGAGCTACTTGAACTAAAGCTTGAACCTATGTAGGTATAAATATGATTACCTTTCTCTCTTCTATTATTCATGCAGCAGGGAATAATAATGAACAAAAAGGAAAATGTATGGATGAAGAACCATTATCCTTACACGGAATTCTACCCACACTGTAGATTTTTTTTTTACTTTCTTATGATAATTATGCAACCAAAAAGAGGAGAGAAAACCGAGTAGAAATACCAAGTCTTGGCTTGCAAAGACTTACTACTTGAACTGCTCGAGCTGGAATTACTTGAACATGAGCTACTAGAGCTGGAACTACTTGAACTTGAACCTATGAACAAAAAGATTTATGACATTTTTTCATAACTGAAGAGAAAGAACAAAGGATTGTTCTCAAAGAATGGTAACCAAGATAAATAGATGGTAACTTCTTTGAAGGATATGCAATTTTCAGAATTCTATTCATATTTCCTGCAAAGAAAATAAGCGACTCAGATAATTTGTTCTTAGCAGGTCCAGACTTACT
>NC_051408.1:2122524-2123178 GCF_015228065.2 Penaeus monodon
CTATGTATATATAGATTATGATTAACTTTCTGTCTTCTGTTATTCAAGTTTCTGTATTGAGGTATAATTATGATAAGCAAAATGATGAGCATGAAGAATCATTACAGCATCTTCACTTTATTTCTTATGGGTTACTAATAAGAAGCATGAATGAAAAATCATTATTATCAATATTCTTGTTGAGTTATAGATAAGAATTGTGCACCCACAAAGAGGAGAAAAAACGAGTTTATAATACAAAGCCTAAGCCTGCAAAAGACATACTGCTTGAGCTGGAACTACTTGTATTTGAGCTACTGGAGCTTAAATTGCTTGAACTTGAGCTACTTGAACTGCAGCTTGAACCTAAGAAAAAATTTATAACTAACAGTTTTCTGTGCTTAAGTGAAGATAAGACTATTTACCATTTAAAAATGTAACTAAATCTATTTGAAGGATAGTCTATATTTAGATTTATAATTATCATTCCTGCAAAGAAAATAGGAGACTCAGAGATAATATAGTTTCCTAGCAGTCAAGTCTGACTACTAGAACTTGAACTGTAGCTATAAGTACTGGAACACCTAAGTTTCTGGTGAGGCAATAATGAGAGTAGCATCTTTGAAAGATATATATATAGAATTACAATTATACTTCTTGCAGAAAAAAGATGAT
>NC_051408.1:2123202-2125519 GCF_015228065.2 Penaeus monodon
ATTTTAAAAAGGAGACAGATATGTTTCTAGCTGCTTACTGCTAGAACTTGATCTGCTTGAACTGGAACTACTAGAGCCGAAGCTGCTTGAGCTACTTGAACCTAAGCTAGAGATACAGTACTGGAACTGCTTGAACTTGAGCTGCTTGAATTAGAACTACTAGAATTAGAACTGGAGCTTTAATCTAAGTATACATCGATTATGATAAATTTTCTATCAATTATCATTCAAGTTTCTGTGACTGAACCTATGAAACATAATGTTATAACTGTTATCTTTGATTAAGTTACTTTGAAGGATGTTATTTTCTGAATTGAGATTATATATCAAGAATGATATAAGGTCCTAGCAGGTCCAGACTTCCTACTGCAACTTGAACTACTTGAGCTGGAGCTACTTGAACTGGAAATGAAACTATTTAAACTATTGTTACTACTCCTTGAACTGGAACTACTTGAAATTTAACCTATGTATACATAGATTTGGATTAACAATCATTTATTCTTGTTTTGATTGCTAATAAGAATTTTACATCCCATAAAAAGAGAGAAAACCAGGCTGTAATACATGACCTTACAGTGCAAACACTTACTGCTTGAAATACAGCTACTTGAGCTTGAACACTTCAGTGACGAATAGAAAAACTAAATACTGTCTAAAATGGTAGTAGCTAAATGATTTTAGCCTCTATAAAGAATATTCTATTTCAAGATGATACATGGTGCTAGCAGATCAAGACTTACTGCTAGATCTTGAGTTAGAGCTACTAGAGCTTGAGCTGGAGCCACTTGAACTTGAGCTAGAGCTACTTGAGCTGAAGCTACTAGAGCTGGAGCTACTTGAACTGGGGCTACTAGAGCTGGAGCTAGAGCTGCTGGAGCTTGAGCTACTTGAACTTGAACTGGAGCTACTAGAGCTTGAGCTACTTGAACTTGAACTGGAGCTACTTGAGCTTGAGCTACTTGAACTTGAATGGAGCTACTAGAGCTTGAGCTACTTGAACTTGAACTGGATGAGCTTAGCTACTTGAACTTGAACTGGAGCTACTTGAGCTTGAGCTACTTGAACTTGAACTGGAGCTACTAGAGCTTGAGCTACTTGAACTTGAACTGGAGCTACTTGAGCTTGAGCTACTTGAACTTGAACTGGAGCTACTAGAGCTTGAGCTACTTGAACTTGAACTGAGCTACTAGAGCTTGAACTACTAGAACTTGAACTGGAGCTACTAGACTGACTGGAGCTACTAGAGCTGAGCTACTTGAACTTGAACTGGAGCTACTTGAGCTTGAGCTACTTGAACTTGAACTGGACTTGAGCTACTACTTGAACTTGAACTGGAGCTACTAGAGCTGGAGCTAGAGCCGCTGGAGCTTGAGCTACTTGAACTGGAGCTTCTAGAACTTGAACTGGAGCTACTAGAGCTTGAGCTGGAGCTACTTGAACTTAAGCTGGAACTACTAAAGCTTGTGCTGGAGCGACTTGAACTTGAACTACTAGAGCTTGAGCAACTTGAACTTGAGCTGCAGCTACTAGAACTGGAACTACTTGAACTTGAACCTATGTATATATAGTGTTTAATTAATGTTCTACCTTTTATTATTCAAGTTTCTGTATGAAGGAAATGTAAAATAAACAAAAGCAAAATATATGCATGAAGATTGGGTTTCCTTGTACAATACTTTTCACAGTAATTTTGTTGGGTTACGTATAAGAACTATGAATCCACAAAAAAGAAGAGAAAACCAGGTTGCAATACACAACCTTGGCTTGCAAAGCTAATTGTTGAACTAGAACTACCAGAACCTAAGCTGTTTCAGCTTGCACTACATGAACTAGAGTAGAGTAGAGAGAAGAATATAATTTTACTATCAAAAATCATGAGTGAAATATAAAGATGGTAGCCGTTTGGAAGGATATGCTATTTTCAGAAGTAAAAGTATGCTTCCTGCAAAGATCTTATCAAGTCCAGACTTACTGCTAGAACATGACCTACTACAGATTGAGCTTGTAGTGCTTCAACTAGAGATAGAACTACAGGAACTGGAACTGATTGAGCTTGAATTTACTGAACTTCAGTTGCCTGAACAGAAAGTGAAATAAAATTACTTGGAATTGAACAAGAGCTACATAGAGTGTAGAGTCTTTGCTTTAGTGAGGAGAAAATCCAGATGTGAAGCTTTTAGAGTGATATGTTTCCTGCAAAGAAAATGGGGCACTTCTTTGTACAATATGCAACTCTGTAATAAAAATTGTGCCTCTTGCAAGGAAAATCTAAGATATAGTTTTCATATCTGGTCATAGCTAGTCCAGATTTACT
>NC_051408.1:2125595-2128073 GCF_015228065.2 Penaeus monodon
CTATGAATATATAAATCATATATGTAATTTTTACTTATGCAGAAATATACAATATGCTGGGCTATTGACAATAAATATGCTTTCTCCAAAGAGAAAACTAGTTATAATTTTCCTTATATTTGTGGACAAAATGGATGTAAAACAAATTCTGTTTAAGATTTCTGCAGTGATAACTAATATGGTGTTACACTCTTTGAAGACTATGCTTATTTCAAAATGCAAATTACTGTCATGCAAAGAAAATGGGACACTTTTGGTCACAGAAAGTCCAGACTTACTACTTGAACTTGAGCTACTAGAACTTGAACTGCTTGAGCTACTGGAACTTGAACTGCTTGAGCTACTGGAACTTGAACTGCTTGAGCTACTGGAACTTGAACTGCTTGAGCTACTAGAACTTAAACTGCTTGAACTTGAGGTGCATGAACTTGAACTAGAGCTTGAACCTAAGAATATACAGATTTTAAATTAATTTTCAATAGTTTTTGTAATGGCAATTAAAGTAATGCACAAATATGAATATAAGAGTCTATCAATAGTATATTTCCTACAAAAGTGAATGAAATCCTTGTTTTCATTAATAACTTTGACTTGCGAAGACTTACAACATAAACTTGAGTTGCTACAACTTGCTTATTTAACTATTTAAGCTTGAACATGACCTAAAGTTACTCGAGCTACTTGAACCTGAACTGGGGCTTGAACCTATGAAGTTATAGCTAGCAGTTTTCTCTGAATTACTGAGGGAAAAAGAACAAATAAACTAACTAGAGCAACTTCTTTCAATAGTTGTTTTTTTTTTTTTAAGAAAAAAAATAAGAACATCAAAAAACACCGATTGCTTGATTGCTTTCTAGAACCTGAACTACTTGAACTGCTCAAAGTTAGACTGGAGATCAAACTTGTGAGAAAATATAAAACAGTCTTCTCTACATCACCGAAGGAAATAAAAATAAACTTGTAGTTTTATACGTCTGAAATGGTAATATCTCTGAGTAGTTGAATTAAGTGTAACTTTTAGAATAAAATGTATGCCTCTGATAAAGAAAACTGGAAAATTTGGGATAGATTCTTGTCTTAGCAAATCCAGACTTACTATTGGAACTTGAACTGCTTGAGCTGGATCTACTAGAACTTGAGCTTGAGCTACTAGAATTTGAACAGCTTGAGATTGAAGTACTAAAGCTTGAGCTTGAGCTACTAGAACTGCAACTGCTTGATCTTGAGCTACTAGAGCTGAAACTGCTTGAATTTGAACTAGAGCTTGAACTGATTGAACTAGAGCTACTAGAACTTGAATTGACTGAACTCGAACTACAGCTTGAACCTATGAATGCATAGATTATTCATTATTTTGTCACAACTAGCATTTTTATAAAGTTTGAGACCTGGAGCCTGAATTGGATATATCACACTTGAACTACAATTGGTATTTGAGTTACTAGAGCTTGCATTTCTGAAATTAGAACTACATGAACTTAACTACACCTTGACCTTGCTCAGACATAAACCTTAGCCACTAGCATGGGAACTTTTTCAATTAGAACCACTAAAGCTACTTGAACTAGAATGTTTACCTATGAAAAAATTGCTTGTACTTGACATCTGATCTTTCATATTTTGTCAAGAGGAAACAGACATGAAAAATCAGCTTATCTAGACTTACTGCTCGAACTGGAGCTACTATAACTGGAACTGCTTGAGCTTGAACTGCTTGAACAACTAGAGCTTGAACTGCTTGAACAACTAGAGCTTGAACTGCTTGAACTACTAGAGCTTGGACTGCTTGAAGTGCTTGAACTATAAGAACTTGAACTGCTAGAGCTGGAGCTTGAACCTTAAAACACAGATTACAGGTTTCCCCATATTAGTGTGAGAGAGATTACCAATATTTAGAATAGTATATCACACTGGGGGGGAAATGTTCTGAAGCTACTAGAGTTTCACCATCAGCATCAGAGATTATGCTCTAAACAAAATAGCATTTAGATGCTGCTGAATGAAGGCTTTCTATGCCTCTGTTAGGTGGGAAAAACTCAATGAACAGATTAAACACATGACCCGATAAAACAATAAGTACTATTTCTGGTTCCAAAGCTGCCCTTACTAGACCTGAAACTGATTTGAATAGTGAAACTGATTTCTGAATTGATCTAATTCAAGTATTCTATGACTTTACAAATGGCAAGTCTGGAACTTCAAGTATCATTTTATATTATATAGAGATCATTAAGAAGATGTTCGTAGTAGCGGAAATAATAAACGAAAGTCAAGCCTACTAAATGCTGCAACCATCCAAATTATTGGTATTATTTTATGCAAATGACAAAAGAGAATATTTTCATAAACATCTAAAAGAATAAATAAATAATCATGTCTCCTATATAGGATACATGAAATAAAGAACATAGGCATTTCAGGTATTGACTTATTGCTACAACTTGAACTGCTTGAGTTGGAGCTACTTGAACCTGAGCT
>NC_051408.1:2128209-2129900 GCF_015228065.2 Penaeus monodon
AAGCCTAGGAATCTACAGACTGTAATTATTTTTCTACTTTACATAGATAAACAGATATAAATCACTTCCATTTCATCTTATGAGGAATATATTTCTCTTAATAAGAAAAAAAATGAAAGATAATTTACGAAAGGTGGCATGCAATTAATTTCCAAAACATTTTAAAGGTATTCTTTATAGGTTGCCAAAACTTGCAAAGATGACATAAAAATGAGTTGTAATACATGAATCAGGATAGTGCAGACGTACTTACTGAACTAGGTCACTACAACTTTATTAGTTCTAAAGATGATATACGTTTTAAAGAATATGCTTTCATTTAAATATAATAAATATTTTTTTCCTAAGAAGGAAAACTGAAGTATGATACATAGCTCTACAGACTTACTGCTAGAGCTTGAACTGCTTGACTTGGAGCTACTAGAACTTGAACTGGAGCTACTTGTACTTGAGCTAATGGAACAAGAGCAGCTTGAACTTGAACTCCTTGAACTTGAGCTACAAGAGCTTGAAATGCTTGAACTAGAACTACTACTTGAGCTTGAACTTGAACTAGACCTGCTTGAACTTGAGCCTAGGAATATGTACATTATGATTATGTATATGCATACAATTTATTTTTTATTATTCTTTTTTTCTATACAGAAGCAAACAAATCACTTTCAGTGAATTGTCCTTCTGGATATTTTTTTTTCTACAAATAGTCCAGAAAACAAGATTCCAGTGCATGACCCTATGGAATGCAGATTTACTGCGTGAACTAGAGGTACTGCAGCTTGAGCTTCTTGAACCTGAATTCATAGAATAATAACTAAATTTGGTTACTTACAAACTGAGCTGATATATAAATGCCGATTTCAACATTAAGGAAAGATAGATTATCCCTGCCAGAAAATATATCAACAATTAGCCATGTAGAGAGAGTTTCATTTTTGTGGAAATTCCACAAAAATACACAACTGTTGCCTTGGAAATACGCAATGGGTAAAGGAGTTCTTACCTTGTTAACAACAATCCTGTGAGAAAGAAATTCCTTTATAATAAAATAATCCTGTTTTCAACAAAGGAAATAGAATATATAGTGGTAGCAAGGAATAAGGTCTTAGATCACTTACTGCTCGAACTTGAACTGCTGGAGCTGGAGCTGCTGGAGCTTGAGCTTGAACTACTCGAACTGGAACTGCTAGAGCTTGAACTACTTGAACTAGAACTGCTAGAGCTTGAACTACTAGAGCTTGAGCTACTTGAACTTGAACTACTAGAGCTGGAACTGCTTGAACTTGAACTGGAGCTTGAACCTATGAATAAGCAGATTATAACTACATATTTTTTTTTCTATTTTCATAGACAAAATGCAGAAATTTGGAATTAAAGATATCAGTGAATAATGACAATAAATAAGGCAGATTTTTAGGAATATGGAAGATAAAACATGAACAAATAGATGGGAAATTCTCCACTAGAACATACTGCTAAAGTTTCAACACCTGAAGCTGGAACTACTAGAGTTTCAGATTGGAAATAAGCTTTTAAGATTTTTCCCAACATCAGGTGGGCTATATAGAAAGTAAGTTCTTCTAAGAATATCTGTTAATATGAATGTTCTGCAAGGAAAATCAGGGTGTAATATATGGTCTTAGCTGATACAGACTTGCTGATATAACTTGAGCTGGAGTTATAAGAGTCTGAAC
>NC_051408.1:2129954-2130093 GCF_015228065.2 Penaeus monodon
CTACAAATACATTGATTATAAATAACAAATATTTCCTTCAACCCAAAGTGAAAGAGTATTTCATTAAACACGCTCAAGAGAACTGAAAGCTAATGTTAATAGTATTAGGAATGAAAAAAAAATTACATGCAACATTACA
>NC_051408.1:2130129-2130526 GCF_015228065.2 Penaeus monodon
GAACATAAAAGTATATGGTCACAAGATAGATACTTAACGGGGTATTAATGGCTTCAGTAAATAAAAAGAATAACCTTCTCAGAATGAACATGGATGAATATATATAATCTTAGATTGAGCCATGTTCCTGCTATTGGTTATAAATACAGTGTTTGAATTAAGACCACTGAAAAAAAAAAAACACTGCATGAACTTGAATTGGAAAGTGTTTGAACTAGTAACTGTGTCTTTGGATACAAAATAATATTATCTGTTATACAATCGAAGCACATCCATATGGTTGGATTTTATAACACATAAAGTTAACAGCAGCTCTAACACTAGATTCTTTTTGCTTCTGAACCCACTTTGGCTATATATGTGTCTATCATACACATATAATGATGTCATCACTTTT
>NC_051408.1:2130574-2131011 GCF_015228065.2 Penaeus monodon
AGTCACCCTACAGTCTCAGTCTCCACTGCTGCTAGGGCCACTGCCTTTGTTTCCTGATTCTCTACCCAAATCTTACTTTACTAAGTCATTAAAAAACTTCATTTTCTTCACTTGTTTTTTCTTACCAACTGAGAGGGTATGAAATTGATAGACTTACTGCTTGAGCTGGAACTTGAACTGGAAATACTTGAGCTGGAGCTGGAGCTACTAGAGCTTGAACTGGAGCTACTAGAGCTTGAACTGGAGCTACTAGAGCTTGAACTGGAGCTACTAGAGCTTGAACTGGAACTAGAACTACTTGAACTGGATATTGAGCTACTTGAACTGGAACTGGAACTTGAGCTTGAACCTATGAGTACAACAATTAAAAGTGTTTCTGCCTGCATGGGGTATGAATAACTAAAGAAAAAGAAAAGAAAAAAGTTTAATATTCAATA
>NC_051408.1:2131170-2131583 GCF_015228065.2 Penaeus monodon
CACAAAAAACACTTTTTTTATAGACGTTTAATTTGTTTATAAAGTAGCATGCATTAATATTTCGAAATACAACTTTAGATAGGAACTGATAAAACTGCAAATACTAAAACCCTTCTTAGGCTGTATTATAATAACTCGTTTTGTTCTCTTCCTTTGAAATATGTAAGCATAATTGTTTTCTCGAAGAGCAAATGCAAATGAGACTATGGCTAGTCATAGGGATATTACTAACTGGCTGTGTAAATGTTTGCTGATTTATTGAAGAAAAAAGAGAAGAAAACGTTATCAAGTATTCACTGTGTCCATGTTGTGAACATTTCATCACTTTCTCTGTTGCTTTCATTTTCTCACAATTTCCATGCACCTTGAAAGGAAAGCTAAGGATTGAAAAAGAGCAAATGTACTACTTACTG
>NC_051408.1:2131743-2132082 GCF_015228065.2 Penaeus monodon
TAAAATTAATTCAGAGATAAAGATATTGCTCTAGTAAGTCCATGCAGAAGTACAGTGTTTATAAAGTTAAAACAAAAATGAGGCAGATGAGAACAGGTACATGATAGAACAATTTTCTGCTTATACACCAAACATAGATAAGCAAATACTTATGAATTTGTATAACATATAACGTAGTATGATACACGGTGTATTTTTGTGAATATTAGTGCAGCAGTCGTAAATATACATGAGCGGCTGTTTGAGATTGAACTACCAGATTTTAAACTACAGGAAAGCAGGATACTAGAAATAGCATATCTTTCAGAAGACTCCGATATCAGCCCTCCAGAAGGCTAA
>NC_051408.1:2132230-2132826 GCF_015228065.2 Penaeus monodon
GTATGATCAAGAAAAACTGGCAACAATATCGACGAAATCAGTTTTTCTTTACCTCTTGTACATGATTTCAATAGTCCAAGAAAAGTATGGAAGTGCTGTAAATATTTGCTACTACTTACTGCTTGAACTTGAGCTTGAGCTACTTGAAATGGAACTTGAGCTAGAGCTGCTTGAACTTGAACTACTTGAACTTGAGCTAGAGCTGCTTGAACTTGAACTAGAGCTGCTTGAACTTGAACTACTTGAACTTGAGCTAGAGCTGCTTGAACTTGAGCCTAAAGAAATATATAGGTTTTATATGAGTTAACATGTTTAGGTAATACATGAAATGGCTATCATTGGAAGCATACACATAATTCATACAAACAGTTGTGAAATAAGGAAACAACCCAGACATTTTGTTTAAAATCGAAAACTAGATAACTTTGAAGGTATTCAGTACCACGTGAAAAAAGAAAGGTAAATAGCGGTAAGGATTACTGTGAAATGATGTTTAATATTTCACATGTATAAGTGATACATGGCTTGATCACTGTTCCAGATATTCCATGTATAACATGGAATGTCTTAATTTACTTCGTTCTCAGTACTTACTG
>NC_051408.1:2132933-2133154 GCF_015228065.2 Penaeus monodon
ACTTGAGCCTAGGAAAAGTGTTTTAGTCGTTTAAGCATAATACATTTAACAGTCACATATCAAATATGGATACATGTAATCTTGTTTGATATATATCATTTCACATGATTACAGGTCATCCCAATTCTGTGTTACTTTTTTCAGTTATCAATGATAGGATTAACTGATATTGAAATCCAGTTTGTTTCTAGAGATTTACAGAGAGAAATTTACAAAAAGTA
>NC_051408.1:2133406-2133610 GCF_015228065.2 Penaeus monodon
CTAGAAATAAACAATTCAGTCACGGGACATAACACTGGATATATCCTTTACAAAACCCTACAGAAAGAAAGGAACAGGTGTAAACATGGAAACATTGGAATAAGAAATATATTTTCCATGTACTGTCAGCATGGCTTCGAACCGCTGGAATCTTAACCATTAGAAACAATATATTATCACAAATAATGAGTTCCTTGAATCTGC
>NC_051408.1:2133646-2133760 GCF_015228065.2 Penaeus monodon
GATCAGCAGTTTCATTTCTGGTGTGATATCATATTTTTATATATCTGGAAAGAAAGGTGAATACAGAGTTTTGAATATGGTACCTTGATAACTCGTTGTTAATTAAGAGACTCG
>NC_051408.1:2134004-2134167 GCF_015228065.2 Penaeus monodon
GGAAAGGATAAGAAAGATGTAAAAGTTAACCTTAAATTTCTGGAATATTACAAAACTGAACAATTAGACTGTGAATCACACACTTTGACTAACATTTAAGCTGCTTAGAATATCTGACCAAGTAAATGTTCGTAGTATTTTGTCTCCCCTGCTAAATCTTCAA
>NC_051408.1:2134266-2134777 GCF_015228065.2 Penaeus monodon
TGTATCTCTTGACTTGCATCAAATCAGAAAAAAAAGGTAAGAGGAAGAAATGGAAAAAAACGGTGTGTGTGTAAAAAGCAATAACACATTTACTTTACCTGTACCAGTCTGTCAGTTGAAAGAGACTTCAAAGATATGATGTTATTTCAAAACAGAAGGTACATCACTTGTACCTTTTTATTTATAAGCATGTGTGTGTAAATACAAATACAAATGTGTATATGTATTTATCTGCTTGTGTTTATTCGATCCTACACTACTTACCTCTTTACCGATTCCAATACTCACGATAGAAGCTTTAGATACTTACTACTAGAACCTGAAATAACATACAAAATATTTATTGTTAAACATTGGAAACTCTTATAGAACCAGATATCAAATACAGATTTTTTTATACGATATCCATATAGACAATATAAAATTGTTATGCCAAGATGAAAAAGAAATGTTGAAGTATGTCATTCCTAAGGGAAGGTAAAAACATATTTAAAGGAAATTATGTTAGATA
>NC_051408.1:2135008-2135172 GCF_015228065.2 Penaeus monodon
TGAATTTAGAAATGATCGATGTTCATAAAGTTTATCATGCGTTGTCGGTACAAGCGAGATGCAAGAAGTGCGTGCATATACTGTTATTGTCAATGTTATCATGATAATAATCATATGAAAATTTATCATAACGATATATACATTGATGTAATCATTTATGTATG
>NC_051408.1:2135270-2135464 GCF_015228065.2 Penaeus monodon
CATTGACATAATTGACATTGACATGATCATAAGACCATTAAATTCTTATATATATATTCTAGATTATATTCATCAGTGCTAGAATTATCCATAGACCAAAGAAAAATGATACCTTTGTTGTTTAGTATTACACGCCCCTTTACCTTTATGTTGCCATTATCCTTATCGAAAAGTGTCACCTAGATATAAATGTT
>NC_051408.1:2135519-2135768 GCF_015228065.2 Penaeus monodon
CATAGAATAAAACGAATTATGCGAGTAGATTAAGACATATTTAGAACATATTTTGAAAATGTGGAAATGAGGTAAAGACAATCACACCGAACATAAACTGACGTGAACTAAATGTACACAGTTTACAGGTAAGTTTAGTTTCGCTTAATCATGAAGTACTGACCAGATTTGAATTTATTTAGAATATTCGGTGCACAAAGAATCCTCGTGAAAAAAACAAATCTCGTACTATTACTTACAACTATTACA
>NC_051408.1:2135816-2144829 GCF_015228065.2 Penaeus monodon
ACTTTTTGAAACAGAACTTTGTGAGCTGTAACTATTCTGCATGCTTGAACACAAAAAGTTTGATGAACTGCATGCACTGCATAATGCTGAATATCCTAAGCTGCTTGAATCTGAGTAAAAGTTTGATCTTGAAGCGAGGCTGCATGGACTCCCTGATGTAAAGCTGCATGGGCTATCTATGGAACTGGACATGCTACATCTACTTGAAAATGAGCTACTACACTGAGAGGAAGCAGAATTAGTTGATTTTGGGTTGCTGGTTGAAGAACTGAATGGTCCTGAACTACTTTCACTGCTTTGGTTACTTGATTCAAAACTGTTTGAAATTATATTACTTCTGCTGCTTAAGCTGCTACTTGATATCATCATACTGCTTCGTTTATTAAGAATACTTCCATTACTGTGACTACTTGATACAGACTTAATACCTAGGCTGGAGCTAATTCCGGATACTGAAGACAAAGTAACAGAACTGGAACTTCTTGGGATAAAGTCACTTATAGTGCTGTAATAGCTGGATAAAGATTCCAGAGGATATACTTTCAATTCTTGTAGATGTGATAACACAACTGGAACTTCTTGAGACAAAGCTACTTTCTGAGCTTAAAATACATGAAGGATAAATGGAACTACTTGAAAAGGAGCTCACTTCTTTAAGTGAACATTCACTAACTGAACTAGAGACATATGGAACAAAGCCAATCGATAGAGAACTGCTTGAAACAACAGAACTTATTATTCCAGAAGAACTACATGATACCATTATACTGCTTGGATTGATTGAAATTGTAATACTTGGACTGTGTTGCCTGCTTGATATGGATTTACTACAAAGAACACTGATGCTGCTTGAACATGAACTTGAACCAAATTCACTTCTTGAAACTGATATAACAGAATTCAGATTGCTCTGGCTACTTGATTCAGAGCTGCGGGAAACAATATTGCTTCCACTGCCTGAACAGCTACTTGACATCATTGCACTGCATGATTTACTGGGCTTGAGACTCATTAAGCTTGATACAGAACTGCTAGGAAGAGATTTACTACCTGAGGAGGAGCTACTTGGAATACATGGAGAATAAATGGAACTACTTGAAAAGGAGCTTGTTTCTCTAAGTGAACATTCACTAACTGAACTAGATACATGTGGTATGATAATCAAGCTACTTGACAAAGGACTGCTTGAAACAATAGTACTTATACTTCCAGCAGAACTAAATGGTACCATTATGCTGCTTGAGCAGCTTGGACCGGTTGAGCTAGTAATGCTTGGACTGCCATGGCTGCTTGATATGGATTTACTAATACTGCTTGAACATGAACTACTTGAGCCAATTTCACTTCTTGAAACCGATATAGCAAAACTCAAACTGCTCTGGCTACTTGACTCAGAGCTGCTAGAAACAATATTACCTCCACTGCTTGTACAGCTACTTGATATCATTGCACTCAAATTGCTCTGGCTACTTGATTTAGAACTGCTGGAAACAATATTACCTCCACTGCCTGAGCAGCTACTTGATATCATTGTACTGCATGATTTACTGAGACTCATTAAGCTTGATAAAGAACTGCTAGGAAGAGATTTACTAGCTGAGGAGGAGCTACTTTCAATGCTTACAGATGGCTTAACACAACTGGAACTTCTTGAAACAAGGCTACTTGGAATACATGAAGAATGAATGGAACTACTTGAAGAAGAGCTCATTTCTCTACGTGAACATTCACTGACTGAACTAGATATCTTATAAACAATGCTCAAGGTACTCGACATTGAACTGCTTGAACACGAACTACCTCTTGAAATTGATACAACAGAATTCAAACTGCTCTGGCTACTTGATTCAGAGCTGCTGGAAACAATATTACTTCCACTGCCTGAACAGCTACTTGCCATCCTTGCACTGCATGATTTACTGGGCTTGAGACTCATTAAGCTTGATATAGAACTGCTAGGAAGAGATTTACTAGCTGAGAATGAGCTACTTTCAATGTTTAAAGATGGCCTAACACAACTGGAACTTCTGAAACAAGGCTACTTGGAATGCATGAAGAATAAATGGAACTACTTGAAGAGCTCAATTCTCTAAGTGAACATTCACTGGTTGAACTAGATACATATGGAATAATACTCAAGTTACTTGATAAAGGACTGCTTGAAATAATAGTACTTATACTTCCAGCAGAACTAAATGGTACCATTATGCTGCTTGAGCAGCTTGGACCGGTTGAGCTAGTAATGCTTGGACTGCCATGGCTGCTTGATATGGATTTACTAATACTGCTTGAACATGAACTACTTGAGCCAATTTCACTTCTTGAAACCGATATAGCAGAACTCAAACTGCTCTGGCTACTTGACTCAGAGCTGCTAGAAACAATATTACCTCCACTGCTTGAGCAGCTACTTGATATCATTGTACTGCATGATTTACTGAGACTCATAAAGCTTGATAAAGAACTGCTAGGAAGAGATTTACTAGCTGAGGAGGAGCTACTTTCAATGCTTAAAGATGGCTTAACACAACTGGAACTTCTTGAAACAAGGCTACTTGGAATACATGAAGAATGAATGGAACTACTTGAAGAAGAGCTCATTTCTCTACGTGAACATTCACTGACTGAACTAGATATCTTATAAACAATGCTCAAGGTACTCGACATTGAACTGCTTGAAGCAATACTACTTATAATTCCAGAATACATGATACAACTATGCTGCTTGAACTGCTTTGCCTGATTGAGCTTGTAATGCTTGGACTGTGTTGGCTCCTTGATATAGATTTACTGCAAGAAGCACTGATACTGCTGGAACACGAACTACCTCTTGAAACTGATACAACAGAATTCAAACTGCTCTGGCTACTTGATTCAGAGCTGCTGGAAACAATATTACTTCCACTGCCTGAACAGCTACTTGCCATCCTTGCACTGCATGATTTACTGGGCTTGAGACTCATTAAGCTTGATATAGAACTGCTAGGAAGAGTTACTAGCTGAGAATGAGCTACTTCAATGTTTAAAGAGGCTAACACAACTGAACTTCTGAAAAAGGCTACTTGGAATGCATGAAGAATAAATGGAATACTTGAAGAGCTCAATTCTAAGTGAACATTCACTGTTGAACTAGATACATATGGAATAATATCAAGTTACTTGATAAAGGACTGCTTGAAATAATAGTACTTATACTTCCAGCAGAACTAAATGGTACCATTATGCTGCTTGAGCAGCTTGGACCGGTTGAGCTAGTAATGCTTGGACTGCCATGGCGCTTGATTGGATTTACTAATACTGCTTGAACATGAACTACTTGAGCCAATTTCACTTCTTGAAACCGATATAGCAGAACTCAAACTGCTCTGGCTACTTGACTCAGAGCTGCTAGAAACAATATTACCTCCACTGCTTGAGCAGCTACTTGATATCATTGTACTGCATGATTTACTGAGACTCATAAAGCTTGATAAAGAACTGCTAGGAAGAGATTTACTAGCTGAGGAGGAGCTACTTTCAATGCTTAAAGATGGCTTAACACAACTGGAACTTCTTGAAACAAGGCTACTTGGAATACATGAAGAATGAATGGAACTACTTGAAGAAGAGCTCATTTCTCTACGTGAACATTCACTGACTGAACTAGATATCTTATAAACAATGCTCAAGGTACTCGACATTGAACTGCTTGAAGCAATACTACTTATAATTCCAGAATTACATGATACAACTATGCTGCTTGAACTGCTTTGCCTGATTGAGCTTGTAATGCTTGGACTGTGTTGGCTCCTTGATATAGATTTACTGCAAGAAGCACTGATACTGCTGGAACACGAACTACCTCTTGAAACTGATACAACAGAATTCAAACTGCTCTGGCTACTTGATTCAGAGCTGCTGGAAACAATATTACTTCCACTGCCTGAACAGCTACTTGCCATCCTTGCACTGCATGATTTACTGGGCTTGAGACTCATTAAGCTTGATATAGAACTGCTAGGAAGAGATTTACTAGCTGAGAATGAGCTACTTTCAATGTTTAAAGATGGCCTAACACAACTGGAACTTCCTGAAACAAGGCTACTTGGAATGCATGAAGAATAAATGGAACTACTTGAAGAGCTCAATTCTCTAAGTGAACATTCACTGGTTGAACTAGATACATATGGAATAATACTCAAGTTACTTGATAAAGGACTGCTTGAAATAATAGTACTTATACTTCCAGCAGAACTAAATGGTACCATTATGCTGCTTGAGCAGCTTGGACCGGTTGAGCTAGTAATGCTTGGACTGCCATGGCTGCTTGATATGGATTTACTAATACTGCTTGAACATGAACTACTTGAGCCAATTTCACTTCTTGAAACCGATATAGCAGAACTCAAACTGCTCTGGCTACTTGACTCAGAGCTGCTAGAAACAATATTACCTCCACTGCTTGTACAGCTACTTGATATCATTGCACTCAGATTGCTCTGGCTACTTGATTTAGAACTGCTGGAAACAATATTACCTCCACTGCCTGAGCAGCTACTTGATATCATTGTACTGCATGATTTACTGAGACTCATAAAGCTTGATAAAGAACTGCTAGGAAGAGATTTACTAGCTGAGGAGGAGCTACTTTCAATGCTTAAAGATGGCTTAACACAACTGGAACTTCTTGAAACAAGGCTACTTGGAATGCATGAAGAATAAATGGAACTACTTGAAGAGCTCATTTCTCTACGTGAACATTCACTGACTGAATCTTATAAACAATGCTCAAGGTACTCGACATTGAACTGCTTGAACACGAACTACCTCTTGAAACTGATACAACAGAATTCAAACTGCTCTGGCTACTTGATTCAGAGCTGCTGGAAACAATATTACTTCCACTGCCTGAACAGCTACTTGCCATCCTTGCACTGCATGATTTACTGGGCTTGAGACTCATTAAGCTTGATATAGAACTGCTAGGAAGAGATTTACTAGCTGAGAATGAGCTACTTTCAATGTTTAAAGATGGCCTAACACAACTGGAACTTCTTGAAACAAGGCTACTTGGAATGCATGAAGAATAAATGGAATTACTTGAAGAGCTCAATTCTCTAAGTGAACATTCACTGGTTGAACTAGATACATATGGAATAATACTCAAGTTACTTGATAAAGGACTGCTTGAAATAATAGCACTTATACTTCCAGGAGAATTACATGATACCATTATGCTGCTTGAGCACCTTGGAACTGATTGAGCTTATAATGCTGCCATAGCTGCTTGATATGGATTTACTAATACTGCTTGAGAATGAACTTCTTGGAACCGATATAGCAGAACTCAAACTGCTCTGGCTACTTGACTCAGAGCTGCTAGAAACAATATTACTCCCACTGCCTGAACAGCTACTTGATATCATTGCGCTGCATGATTTACTGAATCTCATTAGGCTTGATATGGAACTGCTAGAAAGAGATTTACTTCCTGAGGAGGAACTACCTTCAGTTCTTAAAGATGGCCTAACACAACTGGAACTTCTTGAAACAAGGCTACTTGGAATACATGGAGAATTAATGGAACTACTTGAAGAAGAACACAATTCTCTAAGTGAACATTCATTGGCTGAACTAGATACATATGAAATAATACTTATGCTACTTGACAAAGGACTGTTTGAAACAATAGTACTTATACTTCCAGGAGAACTACATGATACCATTTTGCTGCTTGAGCAGCTTGGACTGATTGAGCTTGTAATGCTTGGACTGCCATGGCTGCTTGATATAGATTTACTAATACTCTTGAACATGAACTACTTGAGCCAATTTCACTTCTTGAAACCGATATAGCAGAACTCAAACTGCTCTGGCTACTTGACTCAGAGCTGCTGGAAACAATATTACCTCCACTGCTTGTACAGCTACTTGATATCATTGCACTGCATGAGTTACTGAGACTTATTAAATTTGATATAGAACTGCTAGGAAGAGATTTACTACTTAAGAAGGAGCTACTTTCAATGTTTGAAGATGGAATAAGACTATTGGAACTTCTTGAAACAAGACTGCTTGGTATACATGAAGAATAAATAGAACTGCTTGAAGAGGAGCTCACTTCTCTGAGTGAACATTCACTTACTGAACTAGATATGTTTTCAACAATGCTCATGCTATTCGACATGGAACTGCTTGAAACAATACTCCTTATAATTCTAGAACTACATGATACAATTATGCTGCTTGAACTGCTTTGCCTGATTGAGCTTGTAATGCTTGGACTGTGTTGGCTGCTTGATATAGATTTACTACAAGAAGTACTGATACTGCTGGAACATAAACTACTTGAAACTGATATAACAGAACTCAAACTGCTCTGGCTACTTGATTTAGAACTGCTGGAAACAATATTACTTCCACTGCCTGAGCAGCTACTTGATATCATTGTACTGCATGATTTACTGAGACTCATTAAGCTTGATAAAGAACTGCTAGGAAGAGATTTACTAGCTGAGGAGCTACTTTCAATGCTTAAAGATGGCTTAACACAACTGGAACTTCTTGAAACAAGGCTACTTGGAATACATGAAGATAGAATGGAACTACTTGAAGAAGAGCTCATTTCTCTATGTGAACATTCACTGACTGAACTAGATATGCTCAAGGTACTTGACATTGAACTGCTTGAAACAATTCTACTTATAATTCCAGAACTACATGATACAACTATGCTGCTTGAACTGCTTTGCCTGATTGAGCTTGTAATGCTTGGACTGTGTTGGCTGCTTGATACAGATTTACTACAAGAAGCACTGATACTGCTGGAACACGAACTACCTCTTGAAACTGATACAACAGAATTCAAACGGCTCTGGCTACTTGATTCAGAGCTGCTTGACATCATTGCACTGCATGATTTACTGAGGCTCATTAAGCTTGATATGGAACTGCGAGATTTACTAGAGAAGGATCTACTTTCCATTTTGGAAGATGAACTGCTTGAAGAGGAGCTCACTTCTCTGAGTGAACATTCACTTACTGAACTAGATATGTGTACAACAATGTTCGTGCTACTCGACATGGAACTGCTTGAAACAATACTCCTTATAATTCCAGAACTACATGATACAACTATGCTGCTTGAACTGCTTTGCCTGATTGAGCTTGTAATGCTTGGACTGTGTTGGCTGCTTGATACAGATTTACTACAAGAAGTACTGATACTGCTGGAACATGAGCTACTTCTTGAAACTGATATAGCACAACTCAAACTGCTCTGGCTACTTGATTTAGAACTGCTGGAAACAATATTACTTCCACTGCCTGAGCAGCTACTTGATATCATTGCACTGCATGATTTACTGAGGCTCATTAAGCTTGATATGGAACTGCGAGATTTACTAGAGAAGGATCTACTTTCCATTTTGGAAGATGAACTAACACAACTTGAACTTCTTGAAATAAGATTGCTTGGAATACATGAAGAATAAAAGGAACTACTTGAACAGGAGCTCACATCTCTTAGTGAACATTCACTGACTGAACTAGATACATCTGAACCTATGCTCAAGCTACTCGACATAGAACTGCTTGAAACAATGCTACTTATAATTGTAAAAGAACTACATGGTACCATTATACAGTCTGAGCTGCTTGGACTTAGTGGGCTTTGGCTGCTTGATGTGGATTTACTACAAGAAGTGCTGATACTACTTGAACATGAACTACTTGAGCCAAATTCACTTCTTGACACTGATATAATAGAACTCAAACTGCTCTGGCTATTTGATTCAGAGCTGCAAGGTTCACTGACTGAAGTAGATATGCTTGAAATGATACTCAAAGAACTTGACTTAGAATTGCTTGAAACAATTTTACTTCTACTACTTCCACTTGAACCTGAGAATAATGAATATTAATTTATCTTCAAAGAAATCATTAGATAAAATCCGACATATTTGGTACAACTATCATAAATATCTCAAAATCAACCAAGTTACACTTATCAATAAGATTATCTAGTAAGAATCTAATGGAGGAAAGACAACTAAAATTTATAAGGAACTACAGATCTCAGTAAAAATAAAAAAGAGTATATGAAGGTTGCATTTAACCCTCCTGTGCACATGTATCCTGTGTACTATATTTCAAATTTTAAGGAGACACATGATACTGCTCACTTATCGCACCAAAAATCAAGTTCTCTTTCTAGCATATCTTAAATGTGAATAGAAAACATGTTTTTCTGTAGTGCTGAGCTGCTGATTAGCAACTTTCCATGCACGAGAGGGTTGCTAAAGTTCATATTTCTAGAATCACATATGCCATATTTTTACTTACTTGAACTGGAACTACTTGAACTTGAGCTGCTAGAGCTACTGGAACTTGAGCTGCTTGAACTACTTGAACTAGAACTACTTGAGCTTGAGCTACTTGAGCTTGAACTACTGGAACTAGAGCTACTAGAACTTGAACCTGTGGAATGAAATAATTAAGTGAATAAAACAGATAAATAGAAATAAGAACCATCGGCCTCCCCCCTTTTTTTCCTGTAAGTGCACATTAATGAAGGTACGTTTATATAATTTCTACTCTGAACACTACAGGTATTTTCGTTTTCTAATCCCTCTGCAATGGCTGACACATACCTAATAACATTTACATGCTCTTGAGCAACAACAGGCATCTGGCTGGAATGGAGTTTGATAACAAACCGGAAGACTAACACAGTTGATGGGAGTAATGATTATGGCAGTAATGGTGAGTGATAATGATGGTAATCATGACATTAATAGTTACAGCAGCACTGGTTAAGACAAGCAGTGTTTCATAGCCAACAACCATTAGAGTGGATAAATAGAGTGTCAGATGAATTCTAAAAAGTCAGTGTACGGCTCATATCTATGTCCTATGTCCATGTAGAAATGGAGTGGCCAGATGAATGTTAAAATGTCAAAAATGAGCCCAAATCTAAGTGAAATCGCCATACATAAACATGCATACTAAGCCGTGGATCGAAGCTGTAGTATGG
>NC_051408.1:2144898-2145146 GCF_015228065.2 Penaeus monodon
AGGAGGAAACTGGTCAGATATAAACCCAGGGTCAGGATCTGCTGTTATCCCATGTATACATCAGTGCTTAATCACACATGTATGAATAATACTGTTTTGAACTACATATTCCAGTGTTTAAATATTTCCTAAATTGCTTCTTTCCATTAAAACACTTTGGATCACCTTGCTGTTTCCCTTACCAGAAAATATAAGTTCTTTTGTTCAGTAACATTGACAATGTTCTCATTTTCTTTTCTCCGACCCAA
>NC_051408.1:2145865-2146263 GCF_015228065.2 Penaeus monodon
AAGTATATGAAATTATATATATGTGTATGAAATGTGTGTACATAGTAATACAAAAGGAATACCATACCATAAACTTACTTAAACTAGATACCAAACTACTTGACCCAGAACTGGTAGTTGAGCTGCTACAGCCTGGTTTACTAGACATGCTAGAGCTTGATCTAACAGAACTTGAGGTACTTGAACTGAAAGAAGTTGGACTACTGGAGCCTGTGGACAAATGTAATAAATAGCTACCATGCTAATAAAACACTATTTGCAGTAAATCTTTCCAGTTACCTACTGAAACCTTTTACCTTCTTTCCCTTGTATATGATCTTAACTTGAATATGAGATCGTTTATATATGTTTCTTCTTAACATGTTCAGAACATCAAGTATATGCAGGCATTTCAGGTG
>NC_051408.1:2146401-2148075 GCF_015228065.2 Penaeus monodon
AGGACTTACTTGGACTCGAGATACTTAAACTTGGGTGAATAGAAAAGCTTATACTTCGACTGCTAGGACTTGAAATAACAGACCTTGAAACACTTAAGCTTGAACCAACAATAACTAAACTGCAGAAGCTTGAGCTGCAAGAACTTGAACTACATAAACTTGGATTTCTAGGAACTGATATACTTAGGTTTAGACTGCTAGAACTCAGATTACTTAAGTTTGAGCTGCTCTGACTTGAACTGTTAAAACTTGGGTTACTGGTAATTGAAATACTATAGCTTGACTAATACTTGAGCTTGAATGACTGAAACGTGAGCCACTCAAGCTTGAGCTCTTGTGACTTGAAGTACTTATAATTTGTATGCTGGGACTTACTGGAATGCTATAACTTGAACTACTTAAACTATACATAGGAAAGCTTGGGTTAGGATTGTTAAAACTTGAACTGCTGCTTATACTCATGCTTGAATCTGGCATGCTAGATCCCAACTTACTTGGAACTAAGCTGCTTAAACTGATATTATTATTTATGTTCACAGAAGCTGAGATACTTGAATTTAACATTATAGCAATAATACTGGAACTGCTAGGTTCTGAACTGCTTAGAACAGAGCTACTAAGACTTAAGCTTGATATCATAGATACTGAAACAATTGGACTGAAACTACTTTGACTTGAACTGCTAGAGATTATTCTTAAACCTGAACTTGAACCACTAATGCTTGATGTACTGACACTTGTTTTACTTAAGCAAGGGGTTCTTGGACCAGATCGACTTGACAACAATAGTAACACTTGTACTACTTGATCCTGAGCTGCGAAGACTTGAACTACTTGAGCAAATTGTACTTAGACTTGAAGGAATTGAGTACAGGATACTAACACTTAAACTAGTTAGTTCTGGGCTGGTAAGACTTGAACTATAAAAGCAAGGGCTACTATGACTTGAGCTGCTTAGACTTGCAGTGCTTGAAACTGTACCTTGATTTGAACTTAGACTCATAGAAACTGAAATATTTGAATCAAAACTTGAAATACTGGAGTGAAGGGAAATGAGGGTCAAGTTATTTAATCTTGAACCACTGAAACTTGAAGAAATAAGGCTTGATCTGTTAAAAATATCAATGTTTGCTTCAGAAGTACTTAAGCTTGAGCTGCTAGATATTATGTTCAGGGTTTTAGGTCCTGAGCTACTTAGAAATGAACTGTTCAGGGTGCTAGGTCTTGAAATACTTAGCACACTCAGTGTGCTAGGAACTGAACTACTCAGAATTAAGCTGTAGGACCCCAGACTAGAGTCTAAATTCACAGAAAGTGAAATGCTAGGTCTGAAACTCATTAGACCTGAGCTGCCAGAACTCTGATTTGAGCTCATATTCAAAGACACTAAATCACTAGCTCTCAAGCTACTTAAGCTGATGGAATATGATCTTGAGCTTGTACTCATAGACAATGAAGTGGTTGTCCCAGACTCTTGAGCTCTGAGCTACTTGAATTCAGCTGTAACCCTGGACTTAAAGAGCCTGAAGAACTTGGGATACTAAGAACTGAACATCTTAAGCCTGGGGAGCTAAGACTTGAACAACTTAATCTTGATCTGCTACAACTTGAACTCTTTAGACTTGAGCAAAAACACCAACATCTAAGCTGCTAGAAGTCTTAGAAAATGAAATG
>NC_051408.1:2148182-2148280 GCF_015228065.2 Penaeus monodon
ACTTTGAAATAAGCTGCTAGAATACAAATTTTGCTTGGACTCACAGACATTTGCATACTATGTATCAGGCTCTTCACGCTTGGGCTATTGGAAGCTAG
>NC_051408.1:2148350-2155757 GCF_015228065.2 Penaeus monodon
TCAAGGTTAATGAGACTTGAGCTGTTCATCCTCAATATGCTAGGCCCCACCCTACTTAGAACTGAGCTGCTAGAACTCTGATTTGAACTTGGTTTTGTTGAAATTAACAGACTAGGTCTCAGACTATTTAAAATAGGGCTACTAAAACTTAGATGTGAGCTTAAACTCATAGAAATAGCAATATTTGAACTTGATATACTAGGACTCGAAATGCTTCTTCTGGAAGTTATAAGAATTGAGCTGCTAGAACTCTGATTTGAGCTTGAACTTGCAGAATTTAAAGCAAAATTACTTAGCCTTGAGTATGGACTCAAAGAAAGTGAAATGCTTTGTCCCAGATTACTTAGACTGGAACTGCCAGAACTATTTTCTAATCTTGAACTCAAAGAACTTGACAAACTCAAACTAGGGATACTAAAGTTCAAGGAATTTATGCTTGAAGTACTAAAACTTGAACTACTACTCAGTCTTGAACTAGTATATACTGAACTACTTAAGTTCAGTGAAATGAGACTTGAACTACTTAAGCTTGATGAACTGAGACTTGAACTACTTAGGCTTGATGAACTGATAGTTGAACTGTTCAAACTTTGAATGCTAAATCCAGATGTGCTGAGAAAGGAGCTGCTAGTACTTTCATCAGAGCTTTGGCTCATAGAAGCTGAAACACTTGGACTTGGAATAATGAGCTTTGAAGACATGAAACCTGATGAACTAATCAGAAATGAGTTACTAGAATTCTGATTTGAACTTGTACTCACAGAAAGGGAAATACTTGGTCTTGATTTACTAGAATTTAGAACTGAACTTGGAGTGCTGTGTCCTATGTTACTTGAATTCATCTTCAAGCTTTGACTTACAGAACCTGAATTACTCAAAATAGGGATGCTAAGATTTAGAGAACTTACAAGTGGGATGCTAAAGCTTGAACTACTTAAGCTTGGGATGTTAAGACTTGAAGTGATGAAACTTAATAGGCTAGGTCCTGTATTACTTAGAAATGAACTACAAGACCTCTGACATGAGCTTGGCCCCACAGACATAGTAGAAATAGTAGGTTTAAAGCTCTGGCTCATAGAACCCGAGTTACTGAAATTTAGACTCACAGAAATTGAAATATCAGGTCTCAAACTACTTAGCATTGAGCTGCTGGAAAAAAAGGTTGAGCTTGGCCCCACAGAAACCGAAATGTGGCATCCTGGACTACTTAAACCTGAGCTGCTTAAACTTGAGATGCTAAGATTCAAACTGTTATGCAGTCTTTTACTACTGTAGCTTGGCGTACTAAGTCTTGAAATACTACTTATTGCTGAACTAATTTGACTTAGGGACGTTGAACTTGAACTCTTCAAACTGATGTAACTTGGAGTTTTTAAGCTTAAAGTGCTAAGATTTAAACTACTCAAACTTGGGGCAATAGTTCCAGAAATACTAAGACTTGATCTACTCACAATTTGGATGCTTGGACTATGAGCACTAGTTCCTGAACTACTTAGAACTGAGCTGATAGAACTGTGACTAAATATATTTGCACTACTGGAATTTAAGTTTAGACTTGGACTCACTGATACTGAAAAACTTTTTAGACCAGAGCTGCTGGAATTCAGTTTGCTATGAATTATGCAAGGGGTACTAAGACTTGAAATACTCAAAACTGGAGTGCTGGACTCTAAAATACTTGAACTTGAGGTAATGGAATTTAATGTGGTAATGCATGAACTACTCACTATCGATATGCTAGGAATTGAACTGCTTAAGTTTATACTACTTAACTTTGATGTGCTACATCCTGCACTACCTACACCTGAGCTGCCAGAATTTAGGACTGAGCTTTGACTAAAAGAAAACGAAATGTTCATTTCCAAACTACTGGAATTCAGTTTAATGCTTGAGCTAGAACTCGAGATACTAAGACTTGAACAACTTGAGAATGGAGAACTATGACTTGAGCTACTACCCAGTCCTTGGCTACTATAACTTGAACTACTATGACTTGAACTGCTCATACTCGTGGCACTAAGTCCAGAACTACTGAGAACCAAGCTACTAGAACTTTGATTTAAGCCTAGGCTGCTAAGACTTGAACTACTCACACTTGGGATCCTAAATAGAAATGAGCTACTAGAACTCTGAATCACAGAAATTGAAACACTAGTCTTCAAATTACTTAGACTTGAACTCACATAAATGGTTGAATTTAAAGAAATTGAATCAACTGAATGTGGGCTGCTGAAATCTAAACTGCTCATGCTTGGAAATGGACTTAACAGAATGCTAGAACTCAAACTAATTAAACTTAATGTGCCAGGGCCTGAACTATAGAGAACTGAAGGCAAAGAAGTCTGATTTGAGTTGCACTACCAGAAACTGAAAATTTGAACTTATACTCATTGAAAGTGAAATACTTGGCCCCAGACTGCTGAGACCAGAGCTGCTGGAATCCAGCTTTATGCTTGAACTCATAGAGCATGAACTCAAATTCGGGAAGCTAAGGCTTGAACTAATTAAACTTGGAGTATTAGGAGTTAAATAACTACTTAATCTTGAACTGCTGTAATTGGAATTACTTAAGTTGTGGGTACTAAGCTTTGAGCTGCTCAATCTTGGGACACTAAATCCTGGGCTCATGGAAATTGAAATACTTAAATAGGGGCTGTAATAACTTGAGCTACTTAAGCTTGGAGTACTAGGACTTGAAGTAATTAAATTTGATATGCTTGGGCCTGAAATACTTGGAATTGAACTGTTGGATTCTAAGCTTAAGCTTGGAATCACGGAAACTGACAGGCTGATTATACATGGGATGCTAAGACTTGAAGAAGTAAGCTCAAAATACTAGAACTTGAAATACTTATTTCGGGGGAACTAAGCCTCAAGCTATTAAGACTTGGAATGCTGGATCCAGAACTTGGAACTGAACTACTAAAACTTTTATTTGAATCTTGGCTCACTGAAGATGAAATACATGAACACTGGCTTCCAAAACCTGAAGCACTCACAATAGGGATGCTAGAACTTGAACTACCATTATTAGGAATTGAACTAATCAAGTTAGATGTGCTAGATTCTGATTTAATTCCAACCGAGCTGAAAGAACTCTGTGAAGTACTTGGTCCCAAACTACTAAGACCTGAGCTGCTGGAATTCAGCTTAAAGCTTGGACTCAGAGAACCTGAAGTACTTAGGAAGTTTAGAAATGAGCTATTTAAGCTTAAGCTTGGACTCACAAAACCTGATGCTGGGATGCTACGAACAGAACAACTAGAGATTGGAGTGCTAAGATTTTGACTATGCCTTGAAACACTAAAGCTTTCAAAACTAAGGCTTGATATGTTTAAACTTAGAGTGCTGGATCCAGAATTGCTTGGGGTACTAGGTTTTGAATTTATCAAACTAATTATGATTGAGCTGCTAAAATTTTCATTTGAATTTAGACCAGAGCTACTGGATTTTAGCCTTTGGTCTGAACTGAAAGATAATGAAAGATTTGGTCGTAAAATACTAAGATCTGAGCTACTGGAATTTAAATTTAAGCTTGTAATCATAGAACTTGAAGTATTCGAAATGTTCGAACTTGGTGTACTGAATCCAGAACTGCTGAAAACTAAGCTGCTAGAACTTTGACTAGAGCCCTGGTTCACAGAAACTGATGTACTTAAATATGGACTGCTAAGACTTGAAATGCATAATTTTGGGATACTAAGACCTGAACTGGTCAAACTTGATGTGCATTGTTCTAAAGAACTCAGACTCACAGAAACAGATGTATTCAAACTGGAGCTTAAAATGCTAGGGCTTGGATTACTATGACTTGAAATACTTAATATTGGAAAACCAAGTCCTGAACTGCTTAGACCAGAAGTGGTGGATTTAGAACTGCAGAAAACTATGCTACTAGAAGTTTCAGTAGAAAGTGCACTCATTGAATTACTTGATCTTGGGATACTAGCATTTGAACTGATCAAACTGGAAGTGATTAGATATGGACTGCTAGAACTGCTAGAGCTTGGGCTCATAGAAAGTGAAATGCCACTTGAGCTGCTGGAATTTAGCTTTAAGTTCATAGAAATTGAAGAGCTCAAACTAGGGGTACTAGGACTTGAACAATGTGGATTTGGAGTACTTAGACTTGAACTGCTCAAACCTTGTGTGCTTGAACTTTCATTAAAGCCCTGGTTTATAGAAATACTTAAACATGGGCTACTTATACTTGAACCACTTAGCCTTGAGGTACTAGGATCAGAACTGACCAAACTTGACATACTTGGTCCTGAGGTACTAAGAATTGAGTTGTTGAATTCTAAGCTTAAGCTTGAACTCACAGAACTTGATACACTCAAATCTGAAACACCAAGACTTGGACAACTATGACTTGAAACACTTAACCTTGGGAAAATAAGCGCTGAACTGTTGAAACTGCTAGATCCAGAACTTCTGTGAGCTTTGGCCACTAGGAGTCTGATTAGTAAATGAACTCATAGAAATTGAAAAACTTGAACTTGAACTAATTAAAAGAACACTGCTAGTACTTGGTCCCAAAATATTAAGACTTGAGCTGCTTGGATTCAGCTTCAAGCTTGAACTCATAGAACTTGAAGAACTCAAATTAGGGATGCTATGAGTTGAACTGTTATTTGAACTTGGACTGCTATGGCTTAATTTACTTAAGCTCTGAGTACTTAGACTTGAACTGCTCACACTTGGTGTACTAGATCCAGAAATACTCAGAATAAAGCTGCTGGAACTTTGATTAGAACCCTGGCTTATAGAAACTGAACTACTTAAATATGGGCTATTACAACTTGAATCACTAAAGCTTGGGATAATAATACCTGAACTGATCAAACTTGATATACTAGGTCCTGAAGTACTAAGATTTGAACTCTTGTATTCTAAGCTTGAGCTTGTACTCACAGAACATGATGCACTCAATCCGGAAATGCTAAGATTTGAACAACTAGATCTTTGAGTACTAAAACCTGGACTACTATGACTTGAAATACTTAAACTTGGAAAACTAAGCAATAAACTGTTCAAACTTGGAGTGCTGGATTCAGAACAACTACTAGAACTACTAGAAGTCTGCATAGTAAATGAGCTCATAGAAATAGAAAAACCTGAACTAAGGGTACTTGGGCTTGAACTAATTAGAACCGCATTGCTAGAACTCTCATCTGTGCTTGGGCTTGCAGAAATAGAAATCCTTGGTCTTAAACTACTGCTGAAGATTAGCCTTGAGCTTGAACTCATTGAAAGTGAAATGCTTGGTCCCAGACTATTATAATTCAAGCTACTGGTAGTCAGCTTTAAACTTGAACTCATAGAACTTGAAAAACTCAAACTAGGGATGCTATGAGTTGAATTGCTATTCAAACTTGGACTGCTATGACTTAAAGTACTTAAAGTATGAGTACTTGGACTTAGACTGCTCAGACATGGTGTGCTGGCTTCAGAGATACTGAGAACTATACTGTTTGATAAGTTTAGTCCTGAAGTACTAAGGACTGAGCTGCTTAAGCTTGGACTCACAGAATCACTCAAAACTGGACTGCTAATACTTGAAAAAATTGTTCTTGGAATACTAAGACTGTTCAAACTTAGAATGCTGGACCCAGAACTACTGAGAGTTTGGCTACTAGAAATTGAAATAAATGAACTTTGGGTAGTAGAATTTGAACTAAATAGAACTGCACTACTAAAGCTCTCATATGAGTTTGGGCTTACAGAAATTAAATTACTTGGTATTAAACTACTTGGATAAGACTACTGAAATTCAGCTTTAAGCTTGAACTCATAGAACTCAAACTAGCAATTCTAGGAGTTGAACTGATATCTAAACTTGGACTGCTGTGGCTTGAACTACTTAAGCTCTGAATACTTTGACTAGAACTGCTCAAAAGTGTGTTGGGTCCAGATATACTCAGAAGTGAGTTGCTAGAACATTGATTTGAACCCTCACTCAAAGAAAATGAAATACTTAAACTTGATGCACTTAAACCTGGGATGATAAGACTTGAACAACTAGAGCTTTGAGTACTAAGACCTGGACTACAATGAGTTGAAATACTTGAGCTTGTGAAACTAAGCATTAAACTATTCAATTTGCTTCCAGAGCTACTGAGAGTTTGGCTACTAGAAGTTCCATTACCAACCAGACTTAGAGAAACTGAAATACTTGAACTGCTTAAGCTTGGAGTACTACTCTTCTTTGAGCTTGGGCTTACAGAAATACTTGGTCGTAAACTAATTATACTAGAGCTGCTGAGCTTTATCCCTGAGCTTGAACTCACAGCAAGTGAAATGCATGGCCCGAAACTACTAAGACTTGACTTGCTGGAATTTAGTTTCAAGCTTGAACTCATAGAACTTGCAGAAATAAGATTAGGAAGGCTATGAGTTGAACTGCTATTCAAATTCTGACTGCTATAGCTTGAACTACTTAAGCCCTGAGTACTTAGACCTGAACTGCTCAGACATGATGTACCAGATCTGGAAATACTTGGAACTCTGTTGCTAGAACTTTGGTTCAAACTTATAAAAATTGAAATACTTAAACATGAGCTACGAAGGCTTAAATCACTTGAGCTTGGGATACTAAAACCTGAACTGATCAAACTTGATATACTTTGTCCTGAAGTACTTAGAGTTGAGCTTTCAGATTCTAAGCTTAAGCTTAGACTCACAGAATCTGATAAGCTCAAACCTGGGATGCTAAGATTTGAATTACTTGAGCTTGGAGTACTAAGACTTGCACTAGAATGGCTTGAAATGTTTGAGCTCTTGAAACTAAGCTCTGAACTCAAACTTAGAGTGCTGGATCCAAAACTGCTGTGAGGAAAGTTACTAGAAGTTTGACTGAAAGGAAGACTCATAGAAACAGAAGTACTTGTCTTACTGCTTGAACTTGTGATACTCAAAGAGTTTGATGAATTTAGTTCTCCACTTGCCGAAACTGAAAGACTTGGACTGTTCAAATTTGGGGAACTAAGACCAGAGCTACTAAAACTATAGTTGCTAGGTCTCAAACTAATTAGGCTTTTACTACTATAACTTGGAAGACTTGAAAGGCTTGGACTTAAGACTGGACTGTTTGAAATTGAAATATTTAAGTTCTGATTGCTAGGAGTCGAGCAACTTGATCTGCTAATGCTTGATACACTTGGATATAAGCATGCAGAACTTGAGCTACTGAAACCTGAAGAAATGTGACACTGAATAATTCAATAACTACTGATAAAACTAACACATACACAAAATCTTTACTTTCTCCCTATTTGAAATAGAGAAGGTTAGAGCAGAAATCTCCCTTCATGCTTACACTTATCATCAAAAAGCATAATCAATTATCTTTTTTTTCACAAAAGACAGTCATGATGCAGAGGAGTATAGCTATGCTGGCAGTCCATC
>NC_051408.1:2155941-2156412 GCF_015228065.2 Penaeus monodon
GTTATGGTAAAAGTATTAATTCATAAAACTAGGATTAGTGCAGATATGAAAATATATTCACTTAATGCTGTATTTCAATTTATTTATGTTTGCCAGAACGTAATTTATTCTACTACTACACAAATATTTTTGAAACAATTTTTGGGGATTTGCAAATTAATGTAATATGTTCTACAGTACTCCCACAGGACACTTCAGAAAAAAATTAGTACTGTCAGTGTAGCTTACTCGTGCCAGTAACCTTAGGGGTTTGTAAAGATAACAGAAAAAGGCTTTAGTATCGTTCAACTAGACAAATTTGTGCACAGGTAGCTGTTGGTAAGGTTCGAGAAGCTACCAAACACTACAGTATTTTGGAAAAACTTAATATCTACTCTTAGTATAGCAATACACTTATTAAATCTTTAAACATGGAATGGTAAGTCAACCCTTGAATGATAAGGTAAAAAAAGACCCTAATGTTGAATGTAA
>NC_051408.1:2156487-2157755 GCF_015228065.2 Penaeus monodon
GGATCTCAAACTACTTGAAGAGCTCAGACTTGACCTATTGGAGCCTGAAGAAATATAACCATAAATAAGTTTAATGCTAAACATTTACTTACTCTATATGCAACTCCTGTAGTGCAGTTGAATGTTGTTTAGTTGAATTAGACAAATGTAGTAAACAAATTCATCACATTCTATTTTGTTCTAGTCGTTTATACCTAACGTAAAAATATGTCGGAAAAATACAGTGCAATAAATACTGCACAGTTGTAGCTTCTTCTTTTTTGGATAGTAGTGTATCACTGTATGATTCTGCCGTCTACAAATCTAATATTTATTATAATCCACACCTAAAATACTTTTGAATTCATGGGCATTAATCTTATATGCTATAATAGTAATAGTACTAGTGATCCATCAGACTAGAAAAAATCTATAAGCTTCTGAATACTGAAATGACAAACATCAGAATTCTAACAAAAAAATCAGACACAAAAATGACAAGTACTTCTATATTTGTACATGCACAGTCATGCTGATGTCAAAGAAAAACATTTGTATAAACTAAATTAAAACAGATGTCAGATTGGTCGAAATTGAAATAGCACTGATGCTTAAACTGCTACTGCCTGAACTAGAGCTTGCATTAATTGAAATGTAAGATCTTGAACTACTGAAACCTGTGGAAACATAGGTGATAAATTTCTTCTAAATAGTTTCTTTGACAAAAGCCTTTGTGGCTATTGCTTGTATACAAGCATCTACAGTAATTCTATTCACCTGAGAGTGGGAACTACTTGTTGTTTTACTACTCTCAGTTATTGTCCACCCTTCTTAGATTGTTTCGTAATCGCGATGTTTGACTAAAACATCAATACTTTGAAATACTTGTGATTATGGATGGAGAAACCAAGAACACTAAGAATACCATATAAACCTACAAACTTACTTGGGCTGGAACTATTGCTGGAACTACCACTGCTTAAACTTAAGCTACTTGCACTTGAGATAATCAGGCTAACAGAGCTGCTCAAACTTGAACTACAAATGCCTGAGGAAGTATAAAACATTAAATAATCACGGGAAACTTAGATTATCTTCTAACAAGGCATCGGTTTGATATATTATGCAGAGAAGGATATAAAATCTATGTAAAGTCAAGCATTATCCCTTCATAAGGCTTATATCTTGCAACAAATAATCATCATTACCTACTCGCTTATGCCTTAGAAAAACAAAATATATACATGCAAAACATTTAAGAAACTTCAAAACTTAAAACCCATAGACTT
>NC_051408.1:2157821-2158174 GCF_015228065.2 Penaeus monodon
ATCTGAAACTGAGCTACTCAAGTTCGTGCTTGAAAAACTGGAGCCTGAGGAAAGATAAGCATATTATTCATCTGTTGTGATTTTGGCATTGTTAAGTTTGGTTTTCCAAATAAGCAAGTCGCAGATTCCAAGTACATATTAAGAAAGAAACATAAAGGTGAAAAAATAGTGTTTTATTTCATGCCATTCGAGTATCATTAGGCTACAGAAGCCTAATCAAGCATTCCATCCCAAATGTTAATTATTTCCTTTTCCCTCACAGAATTCTTCATAAAATGTTATCTACGCTATTTTCATACACAAACAAGAACAGTATTTCCTGATTGAAACATGCACAGGCATATCGGTGTGGA
>NC_051408.1:2158197-2158554 GCF_015228065.2 Penaeus monodon
CATTATTACATAAACTTACTTAAAGCAGATGTCAGATTGCTCGAGACTGAAATAGCACTGATGCTTAAACTGCTACTGCCTGAACTAGGTCTTGAGCTAACAGAGCTTGAACTGTAAGATCTTGAACTACTGAAACCTGTGGATACATAGGTGATTAGATAACTTTTAATTTCAGAACTACTATAACCTGAACTCAGTTTGCTAAAACTTAAGCTACTTGGCCTTAAACTAACTGAAATTGAACTACTCAAGCTCCTTGAACCGTTCGAGCTTGAAAAACTGAATCCTGCTGGGATTTTGGCATTTTTAAGTTTGGTTGTTCTAATAAGCAAGTCACAGAGTCTAAATAAGTATTAA
>NC_051408.1:2158577-2158799 GCF_015228065.2 Penaeus monodon
AATCTTCTTTTCATGTCATTTAAGTATCTTAAGGCTATAAAATATTTGTGGGTATTCCTTATTGTGTGTGTGAGTTTTCTTCAAACAGTCTGCATATGATGATCTCTTTTGGCTTTCACCCATGCTTGCATTCACTGACACTTGTACGCTCACATAAACGTCAATATCAACCAAGAGAAAGGTATATTGCCATTGTGAGAATTAATATCTTTTCGATAGTAA
>NC_051408.1:2158933-2159115 GCF_015228065.2 Penaeus monodon
TGTAGGCAAATAAGAAAATATGTGTATAGTCGCAATTTCCTGTTTCTGAAAATTATTTTAAAACTGTGAGTTGCATTTATAAATCACATTCTCCTTACCCCTCGTTTTTTTATGGAAGAATCATAAAACTGCTGATGATGCAAAACGACCGTTGTATGGGTGAAGTTAGTAAAATGGTAAGA
>NC_051408.1:2159150-2163649 GCF_015228065.2 Penaeus monodon
CACTAAAACAGAAAAGCCTGGTGGTTATGGTGATAAAAAGGTTTTTAATTAATTAAAATGACGAAAATTTGGTTTTGAAGTCTTGAGAAGTACTGTTGTCTTGTTTCTTCGTTTTCTTGGTCTCAAATGGACTTTGGATGGACATGAGGTTTAGATAGACTGTAGGTAATGTAGGAAGGAAAACATCTGATAACCGTTTTTCAGAACATACTTGAGGTTGTTGAACTCAGAGGGTTGCTTGAACTTGGGTTGAAGTTGCTTGGAGCAATGCTTGAACTTGGGTTGAAGTTGCTTGGAGAATTGCTTGAGCTTGGTGCAGTGTCTATATGTGACTTCTCTTGGGATTCCAAAGAACTTGTCTCTCCACTTGAATATCCTGAATTTGAACCTATATAAATTTTGCATATTAGAAGAAAGCAGTCATTCTGGCTTGAGGATTGAGACCCTTAAAAATGTAAACAAAGGACATAGAACAGAATGTACTAAATTTGCTCAAATAAATTTTCTTTCCTCTTCTTGTATTACTGTGGCCGAAGCACTTATTGTTGTTAATTCACTTGTGGTTCAAAATTACCTGTTGCTGCTGAGCTGCTTCCAGGAACTGGCTTGCTTGTGGTGACTTGGGTTGTTGGAAGAGTTACGATTATGAAGCTGCTTGAGAAAGTTGGGCTACTTTTGGTTGCTTCACTGCTTGATGGGTCAGCACTTACAGATGCAAATGAACAAGAGATTCCTAAACTACTTGAAGCTGAATTCACTTCTAAGCTCTGTGAACTGAGAGATTTGGAACTCATGGGATTAGTCAAACTGCTTTCTGAACTGATTGAAGGTGTGGAATCAAAGCTGCTTGAACTTCCAAGATTGGTGGAAGCTGCTGCACTGCTTGAGGTTGCCAGACTGCTGGAAGCTGCTACACTGCTTGAGGTTGCCAGACTGCTGGAAGCTGCTACACTGCTTGAGGTTGCCAGACTGCTGGAAGCTGCTACACTGCTTGAGGTTGCCAGACTGCTGGAAGCTGCCAACTGCTTGAGGTTGCCAGACTGCTGGAAGCTGCTACACTGCTTGAGGTTGCCAGACTGCTGGAAGCTGCTACACTGCTTGAGGTTGCCAGACTGCTGGAAGCTGCTACACTGCATGAGGTTGCCAGACTGCTGGAAGCTCTACACTGCTTGAGGTTGCCAGACTGCTGGAAGCTGCTACACTGCTTGAGGTTGCCAGACTGCTGGAAGCTGCCAGACTGCTTGAGGTTGCCAGACTGCTGGAAGTGCTACACTGCTTGAGGTTGCCAGACTGCTGGAAGCTGCTACACTGCTTGAGGTTGCCAGACTGCTGGAAGCTGCTACACTGCTTGAGGTTGCCAGACTGCTGGAAGCTGCTACACTGCTTGAGGTTGCCAGACTGCTGGAAGCTGTTATGCTTGAGGTTGCCAGACTGCTGGAAGCTGCTACACTGCTTGAGGTTGCCAGACTGCTGGAAGCTGCTACACTGCTTGAGGTTGCCAGACTGCTGGAAGTGGCTACACTGCTTGAGGTTGCCAGACTGCTCGAAGCTGCTACACTGCTTGAGGTTGCCAGACTGCTGGAAGTGGCTACACTGCTTGAGGTTGCCAGACTGCTGGAAGCTGCCAGACTGCTGGAAGCTGCTACACTGCTTGAGGTTGCCAGACTGCTGGAAGTGGCTACACTGCTTGAGGTTGCCAGACTGCTGGAAGCTGTTGCACTGCTTGAGGTTGCCAGACTGCTGGAAGTGGCTACACTGCTTGAGGTTGCCAGACTGCTGGAAGCTGCTACACTGCTTGAGGTTGCCAGACTGCTGGAAGCTGCTACACTGCTTGAGGTTGCCAGACTGCTGGAAGCTGCCAGACTGCTTGAGGTTGCCAGACTGCTGGAAGCTGCCAGACTGCTTGAGGTTGCCAGACTGCTGGAAGTTGCCAGACTGCTGGAAGCTGCTACACTGCTTGAGGTTGCCAGACTGCTGGAAGTGGCTACACTGCTTGAGGTTGCCAGACTGCTGGAAGCTGGCTACAACTGCTTGAGGTTGCCAGACTGCTGATGAAGCTGCCAGACTGCTTGAGGTAGCTGCTAACACTGCTGAGGTTGACAGACTGCTGGAAGTGCTACACTGCTTGAGGTTGCCAGACTGCTGGAAGCTGATGCAACTGCTTGAGGTTGCCAGACTGCTGGAAGCTGTTGCACTGCTTGAGGTTGCCAGACTGCTTGAGGTTGCCAGACTGCTGGAAGCTGCCAAACTGCTTGAGGTTGCCAGACTGCTGGAAGCTGCTACACTGCTTGAGGTTGCCAGACTGCTGGAAGCTGCAAACTGCTTGAGGTTGCCAGACTGCTGGAAGCTGCCAAACTGCTTGAGGTTGCCAGACTGCTGGAAGCTGCTAACTGCTTGAGGTTGCCAGACTGCTGGAAGCTGCTAACTGCTTGAGGTTGCCAGACTGCTGGAAGCTGCCAAACTGCTTGAGGTTGCCAGACTGCTGGAAGCTGCCAAACTGCTTGAGGTTGCCAGACTGCTGGAAGCTGCCAACTGCTTGAGGTTGCCCAGGACTGCTGAAGCTGCTGCAACTGCTTGAGGTTGCCAGACTGCTGGAAGCTGTTGCACTGCTTGAGGTTGCCAGACTGCTGGAAGCTGCCAAACTGCTTGAGGTTGCCAGACTGCTGGAAACTGCTACACTGCTTGAGGTTGCCAGACTGCTGGAAGCTGCTAACTGCTTGAGGTTGCCAGACTGCTGGAAGCTGCCAAACTGCTTGAGGTTGCCAGACTGCTGGAAGCTGCTAACTGCTTGAGGTTGCCAGACTGCTGGAAGCTGCACTGCTTGAGGTTGCCAGACTGCTGGAAGCTGCTACACTGCTTGAGGTTGCCAGACTGCTGGAAGCTGCTACACTGCTTGAGGTTGCCAGACTGCTGGAAGCTGCTAACTGCTTGAGGTTGCCAGACTGCTGAAGCTGCCAAACTGCTTGAGGTTGCCAGACTGCTGGAAGCTGCTAACTGCTTGAGGTTGCCAGACTGCTAGAAGCTGTTGCACTGCTTGAGGTTGCCAGATTGCTAGAAGCTGCTAACTGCTTGAGGTTGCCAGACTGCTGGAAGCTGCTACACTGCTTGAGGTTGCCAGACTGCTGGAAGCTGCCAAACTGCTTGAGGTTGCCAGACTGCTGGAAGCTGTTGTACTGCTTGAGGTTGCCAGACTGCTAGGAAGCTTGCTAAACTGCTTGAGGTTGCCAGAGCTGCTGGAAGCTGCCAAACTGCTTGAGGTTGCCAGACTACTGGAAGCTGCTAAACTGCTTGAGGTTGCCAGACTGCTGGAAGCTGCCAAACTGCTTGAGGTTGCCAGAGACTGCTTGAGAGCGCTGCTAACTACTGCTTGAGGTTGCCAGACTGCTGGAAGCTGCCAACTGCTTGAGGTTGCCAGGACTGCTGGAAGCTGCTCACACTGCTTGAGGTTGCCAGACTGCTGGAAGCTGCCAATCTGCTTGAGGTTGCCAGACTGCTGGAAGCTGCCAACTGCTTGAGGTTGCCAGACTGCTGGAAGTTGCAACTGCTCGAGGTTGCCAGACTACTGGAAGCTGCTAAACTGCTTGAGGTTGCCAGACTGCTGGAAGCTGCCAAACTGCTTGAGGTTGCCAGACTGCTGGAAGCTGCCAACTGCTTGAGGTTGCCAGACTGCTGGAAGTGCCAACTGCTTGAGGTTGCCAGACTGCTGGAAGCTGCCAGCTGCTTGAGGTTGCCAGACTGCTGGAAGCTGCCAACTGCTTGAGGTTGCCAGACTGCTGGAAGCTGCTATGCTTGAGGTTGCCAGACTGCTGGAAGCTGCACAGCTGCTTGAGGTTGCCAGACTGCTGGAAGCTGCCAAGCTGCTTGAGGTTGCCAGACTGCTGGAAGCTGCCAAGCTGCTTGAGGTTGCCAGACTGCTGGAAGCTGTTGCACTGCTTGAGGTTGCCAGACTGCTGGAAGCTGCCAAGCTGCTTGAGGTTGCCAGACTGCTGGAAGCTGCCAACTGCTTGAGGTTGCCAGACTGCTGGAAGCTGCCAAGCTGCTTGAGGTTGCCAGACTGCTGGAAGCTGCTACACTGCTTGAGGTTGCCAGACTGCTGGAAGCTGCTACTGCTTGAGGTTGCCAGACTGCTGGAAGCTGCCAAACTGCTTGAGGTTGCCAGACTGCTGGAAGCTGCCAAGCTGCTTGAGGTTGCCAGACTGCTGGAAGCTGCCAACTGCTTGAGGTTGCCAGACTGCTGGAAGCTGCTACACTGCTTGAGGTTGCCAGACTGCTGGAAGCTGCTAACTGCTTGAGGTTGCCAGACTGCTGGAAGCTGCCAAGCTGCTTGAGGTTGCCAGACTGCAAAGCTGCCAAGCTGCTTGAGGTTGCCAGACTGCTGGAAGCTGCTTCACTGCTTGAGGTTGCCAGATTAGTTGACCCTAATCAATTTTTTCATGAATATTAGTCTTGGATATGATACTGTTAGCACAAAATATATTTTAACTGTCACTTTCAAACTC
>NC_051408.1:2163784-2165034 GCF_015228065.2 Penaeus monodon
ATTGAAGATCTCTGACGATCGGAAATTTCAGTTGATATTACATACTTGAAAAACTGCTTCTGCTTGAACTTCTTGAACTTGAAATGTCAGCTGAACTTGGTAAGGCATGACTTGAATCCGCTAAATTGCTTGATGCATAACTTGGAATGCTTGATGCTGAATTTCTTGATGGTCTTGAGTTACCTGTAGTAAATGATGCCACAATGCTGAGATTTTTTTTTATGAAAATTGATGAAAATAGGATAAAGCATGCAATGTGTTAGAATAACCTGAAACAGAACATAGGCTAGACTGTGAAATTTAGTGTACATATTCTTCTTAGCATGTGCATCTGAAAAAAAGAGGATAAAATTATATAGAATCCTACACATTTGCGTCTAATGAACAGAAATTACATCTTGAATTTGCCTTGGAGTGTATTCCAATTTTCCGTTTTTGTGAACTGCTGAAAATTCACAGACACTTCGAAAGCCTTTACCTGCTTGAGCCTTCCGAATTGTATTGACGCTTTTTTTCAATCATATTCTGGTCTTCTAATTTTATGTGGACTCCTCGCTGCAGATTCTGTAGATACCTGTTGTAAGATTTCTGGTGCTTTCTGTCTGAGGAGTTTTGGATAAGGAACTCACCTTCAGCAGCTAGTAGATAAGCAACAACGGCGCAGTTGGTCGTACCTACAAATGTTTAGGAATATACCAGTCTTAAAAATGTGTTGTTGATTTTTTAACAGATCTTATCATATATTCCAAGTGGTATATTTAGCACTGTTCTATATGATTCATAATTGTGATCACCAGTATGTCTAAACTGGTACTACGATGCTTGGATTGGGAAAATTATTTTCCAATAAACTTCCAGTGCTATGTAGAAGTGCAGTAACTAGTTCTTGACATGCTCTATCTTGGTGTTCAAAAAATCATATTTGGGGTGTTTCTGATCACCTGTCTTCACTATATGTTCTCTGTACAATCCATATGGAATTCATGGTGAATCATGTGTGCAAAGGAAATTAGTGCTGTGGTGGATGAACCTTGTCATGAAGTTTCTTGTTTTTACTCAGTTTTTTACACTACTGATGAGGTAAGTTCAACTTCAGCTGCTTCTTGACAACCATACATTTCATGCTTCGTGCTGTCCTTCACCTCTTTGTGATACAGATCATGGCCTGCTAACGTGCTTTGGCTTCTCGTTGAACTTGAAATTCATCATATGTGATACTGTAAGTGCAATGTCATACAGGTTAGGGTGGA
>NC_051408.1:2165099-2166065 GCF_015228065.2 Penaeus monodon
CTGAATGGTATCTGAATGAAGACATGTTGTGATTGATAGTAATTATCTAAATATGACGACGTAAGTTTTGATATTTCTGTCTGCGCAGTATCCGAATCCTGCGCCTTCAAGTAATTCACAAAATAGGATTTTTTTTCACTTTTTAGGTGTGTACATTTTGTTCTTTAGGATGAATGAATGCATTCACAGTGCGAGATACATGTCTTCAGAAATATCCATAAAACTTGTACTTGAAACGACTTCTTGTATGCTTACATGAACAATTCTTGTGTTTGATCACTGTGCTTGAACTCAAAAGAGTACTTCAGTTTGAATGAGAGATAGCTAATACAATAAAATCAAAGACTGAAAGGGCGAGAGCGAGAGTAGATGAACTCAGGAGCAATTAGAAAAATTTTGTCAATAGACAGGTAAAGTGTTGTGTGAGTGCTGTGAAATATCTGATAGTTTTCCCATGTCGCTTAAAACTATCGTAGACATTAAAGTCTAGTGTCTGCTTATTTTCTACAGTGCTCTGACATTCGGGTGAATCTTGCAGAAAAGTACAGAACAACTCACAGTCAAAACATATACAGTCGATGTTGCTGGAAGACGACGAGCCTATAATAAATCGATAAGTGATGTGGAATTAGAATAAGTAGGAAACAGAGGTCTTCGTTCCTTCAGAATCTTCATTAACTTCAGGCTTCTTTTGTTTCTTCGCACTTGCATGTAAAAAGAACTAACGCTGTTCTAAGTCATATAGCAAAATCAAAATTATATAGTATACAAGCTCAATATACTGAAAACGTGTGTGTGTCTGTGCAGCAATATTCAGGGTCGTTTTGGTGAGCAGAATTTGAACATGATGTGTTGTGGTGTTCCATAATGCTCGGTGATGCACAAAACTACATTCCCAGTCACAGTGCTTTGGATTCACTTTTTGTGAAGTGCTGTTTCTGCGACGTAATTGTTTTAGTTATTAAA
>NC_051408.1:2166238-2166393 GCF_015228065.2 Penaeus monodon
GATCTAAAAATCGTAATGGTGCTTGAAGGTGCAATAACATTGCATGGTTTACTTAAAAAGATGCTGCTACTGCTTGAGGAGCTGCTACTGCTTGAGGAGCTGCTACTGCTTGAGGAGCTGCTACTGCTTGACGAGCTGCTACTGCTTGACGAGCT
>NC_051408.1:2166739-2167047 GCF_015228065.2 Penaeus monodon
CTGCTACTGCTTGACGAGCTGCTACTGCTGCTTGAGGAACTACTACTGCTTGAACTTGAGGAACCTAAAATGATGGGCATATGTTTCGCTGAATGAAATACCATTGCGGTCGGGACAGCCTTGTCATTCAAAGATCAAACGAAACATTTTGAAAGAATTATAAATGTGATTGTTAGCAAACCGCAAAATCTGGCAGGAAAAGCGACAAGAAACTTATTGTTGCCCGTATTTTGTTCATTTGTCTGTTTGTTTTCTTTGTCTCTTGTTTTATTCTGTAACGTAGTTACTTTCGTTGTGGGGTGTATCCC
>NC_051408.1:2167311-2167557 GCF_015228065.2 Penaeus monodon
TTACTAGTACTTAAGTAAATGCTATCACATGGGATACTGTACTTCCAGAGTCATGAGATTTATTACAAACAGATCCAAATAACCGTAAATGCGGAATAGACTACAGTTCGTTGATACCCCCCCAAAAAAATATATATATAAGAAGAAGAAGATTGCATGAATTGCGTAACATGGGTTACAGTATGACGTCGAATTAATATTTCAGAGTTTAGTCCCTGGTTTTAGTTATTTATTATAGTTTATTAG
>NC_051408.1:2167603-2168316 GCF_015228065.2 Penaeus monodon
CGGTTGTAAAAAGAAGGGACAGATGATTATATACATATATCTGTATCTTTTTCTTCGTCTGAAATAGTATAGTTTCATTGACTAGGTTGATATTTTTTGTTTGTTATATCCATATTCCTTGGTTTAGGGTTTGTCAAACACCTGTCTCTGCAATTTGCCAGACGCCCACCTGTAAAATGTTCTGTAAAATAAACAAAACAAATATTATTTGTACTTTGCACACATTATTCGATTTCCTTTAGGTGTATTCTGGTCATACCTTGCAACCAAAACTTTGCAACCAAAAAAAAAAAAACATATATTCAAGATGTGAATAAATGGTTTTCCTTGTGTTTTAGAAGATTAGTAGATGATACAAGGTTTTTTTTATAGATGTTAATAATAACTGATAAATCTAGTGGTCAAGTCTCGACCTCGCATTACTTACCTTCGAGAGTAATTGTAAAATGTGTCTTTATATATATACTTTTCTTTATCTATTTAATCTTTTTCATAGTCATTTCAATTATAAACTGTATATATAGTGTAATTCAAGACCCTATTCAGCGGTAATTATTCTAACGTTACTTACTTATATATTTCATTATCAACACTATATTGGTTGCAAATTATTACTTTAAAGGAATTTTACTTGTAACTATGCCTTGTTAGTCACAGGCTACATTCTTAAGGAGCAACTTTACAGTAGTTTAAATACTTGTCTTTCGTTAACT
>NC_051408.1:2168358-2168470 GCF_015228065.2 Penaeus monodon
CTGTAGAAGGAAAAAACAAAAGTGCATAAGAACACATGTTATTCTAATGAATACACATGTGTGCGTGTGTGTGGAAATGTGTGGGTCAAGGTTCTTTCAGGTTAGTCTTTGC
>NC_051408.1:2168736-2168867 GCF_015228065.2 Penaeus monodon
GGAAATGAAGATATAATTTGGAAGCGACTTCTTGTATACTCGCACGAAAACTTTGTTTAGAGTGAAATAATTTCAGATCCAAAGCTGGATCTTGAAAGTGTGCTTAGTTTTAAATCAGAAGATAGCTAAAG
>NC_051408.1:2168970-2169161 GCF_015228065.2 Penaeus monodon
GTGGTCAAATATATGAACAAACAAACAAACAAAACGGTAAGAATTTTCGAATAATTCGCAGAATCTATTTAGGTGATTTTAACTTTTCTCATATAATCAGCAAAAATCCCAAACCATTATTAACAGTATTTGGAAATATAGTACAACATAGATCAGTAAAATATTGCTGGGGTAAAGATGGTATGAAAGAG
>NC_051408.1:2169201-2169993 GCF_015228065.2 Penaeus monodon
GATATTTCAGGACTTTTCTAGAACTAATCGCGTGTTCAGAGATTGCCAATCAAGTATATGTTTATCCATGTGTTTGCATGTGTGTTCGTGTTTCTTTGCAAATATTTCAACATTCCTGGAAAAAAAGGTATAAAAGATGTTACAGATTCTTGATTGTGCTTTATTGCGTGTGATAGCAGTGACGTTTTGGTGTTTTAATTAATTGCACATACCAATTCACATATTTAGTATACAGTAATTGAAAAATAAAGTCCTTTTATCAGTGCTGCAACTGAAGCCCATCAGGGTGTTGCAGCGTGTTCATTATAAAATTGCTGTACGTGAATATCAGTCACAACCAAAACACTAATATTGTCACGTGCGATTTAAAGAGATTTACGAATAAGTTTATGTGGTGATCGGTCATGAATTAGTATGACACAGGCAAGCTCGGGTGTTTGTCTGTTTGAATTTTAAGTGCATAGAGTGATTTTGTGTTCCTCGGTGGTCTGATAATCTTTAGGGTGCTCCAGGGTATATGAGTGGTGTGAGATTTTATCCTATTAATGCTTATGGAGTAACTGCTACTTGAAGAACTACAACTATTTGAGGAGCTGCTACTACTCGAGGAACTGCTACTGCTTGAAGAAATGCTCTTCCCTGAACTCGATGAACCTAAAATAATTAGCACATTTCTCTTTCAGTAAGAACATTTTTATAGTGAAAATGCAACAATTACTACTAAGCAAGTGCGAGTGGTATTGCGTAGTACAGAACTACTCCTTCCTATGCTTGATGTACACGGAATAACTG
>NC_051408.1:2170383-2186512 GCF_015228065.2 Penaeus monodon
GTGCGTGGAAGAAAATCCTTCAAGGTGTTTCAGCGTGCTTCAGAGAATGGAATGATTATCTTACTGCTACTACTTAAGAAGCTCCTGAGGCTGCTGCTTCTGTTTGAGGAACTTTTACTGATTGAGAAGTTGCTCCCACTTGAGGAGCTAATTCTGCTTAAGGAGCTACTAACGCTTGAGGAACTGCTACCGCTTGAAGAAATACTACTCCTTGAGGATCTCCTGCCGCTTGAAGAACTGCTAATCTCTGATGAAATGCTACTGCTATTCCTGTTATGCTTAAGGAGCAGCTAGTTCTTGAGGAGCTGCTAATGCTTGAGGAACTCCTAATGACTGAGGAACTGCTGCTGGCTGAGGAGTGGCTAATGCTTGCAGAACTGCTAATGCTTGGGGAACTGCTGCTGCCTGAGGAGTGGCTAATGCTTGGGGAACTGCTAAGCTTTTGGGGGGGGCTAATGCTTTAGAGTCTAAAGCTTATGAAAAGGGATTTCCTGAGGAGGCTAATCTTGGGGGGTTCTGCCTGAGGGAAATGGTAATGCTTGGGAATGCTAAAGCTGGGGAACTGCTGCAGGGGGATGGTTTTAAACTTGCAGAAAATTCGCTAATGCTTTTGGGGAAAGCCCTTTCCTGAGGAGTGGGTAAAGCTTGGGGGGAATGGCTTGAGATGGGTAAAGCTTGGGAAATGCCCCGCCCGAGGGGGGCTAATGCTTGGGGAACTGCCGCTGCCTGAGGAGTGGCTAATGCTTGGGGAACTGCCTGCCCCAGGAGGGCTAAAGCTTGGGGAATGCTGTGCTGAGAGTGGCTAATGCTTCAGACGCTAAAGCTTTGGGGGGCTGCTTGCCTGAGGATGGCTAAGCTGGGGAACTGCTGCGCCGAGGAGTGGCTAAAAGCTTGGGAAATGCCCTGCCTGGGGTGGCTAACTTGGGGGGAAATGCCCGCTCTGAGGAGTGGCTAATGCCTTTTGCAGAATGCAATGCTTGGGGAACGCTTCTTGGGATGTAATCTTTCAGAGGCTAAGCTTGGGGGAATGCGCTGCTGAGGGTGGGGTAACTTGGAGGCTAATCTTGGGGAAATTGCTGCCAGGATGGGTAAGCTTGGGAAATGCCCCTGCGAGGAGTGGAATGTTGGGGAAATGCCCCGGCCCGAGGAGTGGCTAATGCCCTTGGGGAACTGCGCTTGGGAGGATTGGCAATGCTTGGGGAAAATGCTCTGGGGATGGGTAATGCTTCAGAATGCTTGCTGGGAATGGCTGCCCGAGATGGTAATTTGGGGAACTGCTGTGCCTGAGGGGGCTAAGCTTTTTGGGGGTGCTTGCCTAGGGGGCTAATGCTTGGGGAACTGCCGCCTAGGATGGGAAGTTGGGAACCCTGCCCCGAGGGGGGCTAAGCTTTCGAAAAGTAATGCTTTGGGGGAATGCCCCTGAGGATGCTAATGCTTGCGACTGCTAATGCTTGGGGAACTGCTGCTGCCTGAGGAGTGGCTAATGCTTGCAGAGCTGCTAATGCTTGGGGAACTGCTGCTGCCTGAGGAGTGGCTAATGCTTGGGGAACTGTCTGCCTGGGAGGGCTAAAGTTGGGAAATCGCGCCGAGGATGAATGTTGGGAAAATCTTTTTGCTAGGAGGGCTAATTGGGAACTGCCGTGCCTGAGGATTGGGTAAAGCTTGGGGAAATCCCTGCGAGGAGGTCTTAATGCTTTGGGGAAATCCGGTGAGGAGTTACTTGGGGAAATCCCTGCCGGGACTATTTGGGAACTCTGCTTCTGAGGGGGGGAATGCTTTTGGAAAATGCTAAACCCCGGGGGAATGCTTGCCTGAGGAGTGGGAATGTTGGGGGAAATGCTCTCCCGAGGATGGGAATGTTGGGGAACTGCTTGCCCGGGGATCCTATCTTGGGGGCTGCCCGCTGCCGAGGATGGGTAATGCTTGGGGGAACTGCGCTGCCCCGAGGGTGGCTAAAGCTTGGGGAAAAATGCCCCGGTTTTAGGGGGGCTAATGCTTGGGGGGAACTGTGCTGCCTGGGGTGGCTAATGCTTGGGGAACTCGTGCCCCGAGGGGGGCTAAATGTTGGGGAACTGGCTGCCCGAGGAGTGGGGTAAGCTTTTGGGAACTCGTCCTGAGGAGTGGGTAATGTTGGGGAAAGCGCGCCTGAGAGGGGTAATCTTGGGAATGCTGTGCCTGAGGGTGTAATGCTTGGGAAAATTGCTTCTGCCCGAGGAGTACAAGCTTGGGGAACTCGTGCCCGAGGAGTGGCTAATCTTGCAGAGTGCTAAGCTTGGGGAACTGGGCCCCTTCTGAGGAGGGTGGCTAATGTGGGGAACTGGCGCTGAGGAGTGGCTAAGCTTGGGGAAAATGGCTGCCTAGGAGTGGGTAATGCTTGGGGAACTGCCGTGCCTGGGGATGGCTAAGCGGGGGAATCGCTGCCTGAGGGGAGGGCTAATCTTTTGGGGAAACCCCCTGCCCCGAGGAGGGGTAATGCTTGGGAACTGCCGCTGCCGAGGAGGGGCTAATGCTTTGGGGAACTTGGGGCCTGAGGGGGGGCTAATGCTTTGGGGAACTGGGGCTGCCCTGGGAGTGGTAAGCTTGGGGGAAATGGGTGCCTGGGTTGGGTTAAAAAGGGTTGGGGGAATGGCTGCCGAGGGGTGGCTAAAGCTTTGGGGGGCCTGCTGCCTGGGAGGATAAGCTTGGGGGAATTTTGCTGCCTGAGGATGCTAAATTTGGGGAAAAACCGCGCCTAGGAGTGGCTAAGCTTGCGGTGCTAATGCTTGGGAATCCGTGCCCGAGGAGGGCTAATGCTTGGAACTGGCTGCCTGAGGGGTGGCAAACTTGGGGGAAATGCCGCGCCTGAGGGGTGGCTAAGCTTTGGGGAAACTGCGCTGCCGAGATCTAAGCTTTGGGGGAACCCCCCTGAGGATGGCTAATGCTTGGGAATGCTGCTGCCTAGGAGGCAATGCTTGGGGAATGCTGCGCCTAGGGGTGTAATGTTGGGGAAACCGCTGCCTGGGGTGGCTAATGCTTGCAGAGGCTAATCTTGGGAATGCCGTGCCAAAGGGGGGGCTAAAGCGTGGGGAACTGCCGCTGCCCGAGGGGTGGCAATGCTTGGGGAAATGCGCTGCCTGAGGAGTGGCTAATGCTTGGGGAACTGCCGCTGCCTAGGGGTGGCTAATCTTGGGGAAATGCCCCTGCCTGAGGGGTTTGGTAAAGCTGGGGGAAATGCTAATCTTGGGGAAAAGCCGTGCTGAGGGGGGCTAATGCTTGGGGAACTGCTGTTTCCGAGGATGGGGCTAATGCTTGCAGAGTGTAAAGTTGGGAACTGCCGCTGCCTGAGGGGTGGGTAATGTTGGGGAATGCTTCTAGGGGGGAAAAAACTTGCAGAATGCAAGCTTTGGGGAACTGCTGCTGCCTGAGGAGGGGCTAATGCTTGGGGAAAATGCCGCTCCCAGGAGGTAAAACTTTCGAACTGTAAAGCTTGGGGGAATCCGCTGCCCGAGAAAGGGCTAATGCTTGGGGAACTGCTAAGTTTGGGGGAAAGCGTGCCTGAGGAGTGGCAAAAGCTTGGGGAAATCTGCTGCCCGGGGAGGGCTAATGCTTTGGGGTCTAAGCTTGGGACTGCCGCTCCTGAGGAGGGCTAAGCTTGGGGAAAAGCAAGCTTGGGATGCCCTGCTGAGGATGCTAAAGTTGGGGAACTGCGCTGCCGAGGATGGCTAAAATTTGGGGAAGCTGGGGCCCGAGAGGGTAATGCTTAAACCGTGGGGGGTAATGCTTGGGAACCCCCCGCCTGGGGTGGCTAATGCTTTGGGGGAAATGTGCTGCCTGAGGAGTGGTAATGCTGGGGAAATCTAATCTGGGGAACGCCCCTGCGAGGGGTGGGGTAGCTGGGGAACTCCTGCCTGAGGGATGGGCTAAGCTTGGGGGAAATGCTCGCCTGAGGATTTGGGTAAAGCTTGGGAAATGCTGCTGTGAGGGGTGGTAATGTTGGGGAAAATGCCCCCCTGCCTAAAGGGGTGGCTAAGTTGGGGAACTCCTGCCTAGGGTGGGAATGCTTGGGGGAATGCCCTGCCTAAGGGTGGCTAAGCTTTGGGGGAAATTCCCTGCCTGGGGGGGCTAATGCTTGGGGAAACTGCTGCTGCCTGAGGAGTGGCTAATGCTTGGGGAACTGCCGCTGCCTGAGGAGTGGCTAATGCTTGGGGAATGCTGCTCCCCCAGGATGGCTAATGCTTGGGGAACTGCGCGCCGAGGAGTGGCTAATGTTGGGGCTGCGCTGCCCGAGGAGGTGGCTTTAAATTTGGGGGGAAAGCCTGCCTGAGGGGGCTAATGCTTTGGGAACTGCCCTGCCTAGGAGGGGGTAATCTTGGGAACTGTCCCTAGGGGGTAAAGCTTGGGAACTGCCCTGCCTGAGGGGTGGTAATGCTGGGGAACTGCTGTTGCCCGAGGGGGGCTAATTTGGGGAAAGCCGCTGGCTAGGATGGCAATGCTTGGGGAAATGCTCTGCCGAGGAGTGGCTAACTTGGGGAAAATGCTGTGCTGAGGGGGGTAATGCTGGGGAACTGCTGTGCCCGAGGGGGGGGCTAATGCTTGGGGGAAATGCTATGGGGGGAACTGCCCCTGCCTGAGGAGTGGCTAATGCTTGGGGAACTGCCGCTGCCTGAGGAGGGTAAAAGCTTGGGGAAATGCCCTGTGGGATTCCGCTTTAGAATCAAGCTGGGAAAAATGCCGCTGCTGAGGAGTGGGTAATGCGGGGAACGCCCTGTAGGGGTGCCCCAATCTTTCAGAAGCTAATGCTTGGGGGAAATGGCTGCCTGAGGAGTCAAAAGCTTTGGGGGGGAAAAAGCGCGCTGAGGAGTGGAAATGCTTTGGGGCTCCGTGCCCAGGGGTGGCTAATCTTGCAGACTGCTAATGCTTGGGAACTGCCGGGCTGCCTGAGGAGTGGTAACGGGGAACGCCCTGCCTGGGATGGGGTAAAGTTGGGGGAAAGCCGCTGCCGGGGGGAGTGGCAAAGCTTGGGAACTGCCGTGGGGGGGCCTGGGTGGGGTAATGTTGGGGAACTGCGCGCCTGAGGGGAAGTTTGGGCTAAGCTTGGGGAACTGCTGTGCCCGGAGTGGCTAATGCTTTTAGCGCTAACTTGGGGAAAATGGTGCCTGGAGTGGAATGCTTGGAAATGCTAATGCTTTGGGGGGCTGCCGGCCTGAGGATGGCTAATGCTTGGGGAACCCCCGCTTTTAAAGCTTTGGGGGAATCGCTGCCTGAGGGGTGGCTTCTTTAAAATTTCTTGGGGGAAATGCGCTGCCCGAGGAGGGTTGGGGCCCAATGCTTGGGGAATGCGCGCCCGAGGGGTGGGGAATGCTTGGGGAAAGCTAATGCTTGGGGAACTGCGCTGCCTGAGGAAATGGCTAAAGCTTTTGGGCTGCTAATCTGGGGAACTGCGGCCCGAGGATGGAAAGTTTGGGGGCTGCCGCTGCCCGAGGGCTAATGTTGGGGGAACTGCGCTGCCCGAGGGTGGCTAATGCTTGGGGAATGCCCGCTGGGAGGAGTTGGGCTGATGCTTGGGGAAATTTCTGCGCCCAATGGAAGTTGGACAATGCTTGGGGGGAACGCGTGCTGAGGGTGCTAAGCTTGGGGAACTGCCGCTGCCTGAGGGGTGGCTAATGCTTGGGGAACTGCCCTGTGGGAGTGGGAGCTTGGGAACTGCCCCTCCTGAGGGAGTGGGGTAATCTTTTGGGGGTGCGCTCCGAGGGGTGGCTAAGTTGGAACTGCTTAAAGCTTGGGAATGCTGCGCCGGGGGGGAGTGGTCTAATGTTTGGGGAACGCCTGCCCAGGAGGCTAAACTTGGGGGAATGCGGCCTGAGGATGCAATGCTTGGGGAACTGCCTGCCGAGGAGTGGGGTAATGCTTGCAGAAAATGCTAAAACTTGGGAACTGCGCTGCGAGGGGGGCTAAACTGGGGAACTGCTAATCTTGGGGAATGCTTGCGGGGGCCCCCGAGGATGGGTAATCTTCAGAACGCTAATGCTTGGGGAACTGCCCGCAGGGGCCCAAACTTGGGGGAACTGTTGCCTGAGGAGGGGCTTTAAAGCTTGGGGAACGGTGCCTTTGGAGGGCTATGTTTAGAATGGGTAATGCTGGGGAATGTTGCCCGAGGAGGGGTAAGTTTCAGAACTGCTAATGTTGGGGAACCCTTTCGGCCAGGGGGCCCTTTTAGGAGGGGCTAATGCTTGCCAGGTTTAAAGCTGGGCTGCCTTGGAGTGGGTAATGCTTGGGGAACGCTTGCCCGGGGGGGAAGCGGGCCCGAAGGGGGAAAATGCTTGCAGAACGCTAATGCTTGGGGAAAAGCGGGCCCGAGGAGGGGAAGCTTGGGGAAAAGCGCTGCCTGAGGGTGGCTAAACTTGCAAATGCTAATGTTTGGGGAACTGCTGTGCCTGAGGGGGCATCTTGGAACTGCTTGCTGGGGGAACGGGTGCTGCCGAGGAGGGCCCGGGGGCTAAGCTTGGGAATTGCTGCCTGAGGGTGGCTAAACTGGAACGTAATGCTTGGGGAACTGCTGCTGGCTGAGGAGTGGCTAATGCTTGGGGGAAATGCTGTCCCAGGAGGGTTAATCTTGCAAAAAACTAATGCTTGGGGAACTCCGTGAAGGGCTAATGCTTGGGGAAAACCGCTGGTGAGGGGGGTGGCTAATGCTTCCGGCTGCGTGAGGAGGGCTAATGTTAAAACTGCTAATGTTGGGAACTGCTTGCCCCAGGAGGGTAATGCTTGGGAACTCTGCTGCTGAGGAGGGCAAAGCCTTTTGGGGGATGTAAGCTTGGGAATGCTGCTGGGGAAGGGGCTAATCTTGGGGAACTTCTGCTGCCTGAGGAGGGCTAAGCTTGGGGGAAATGTGTGCGGGAGGGTAAAGTTGGGGAATGCTGCTCCAGGATGGCTAAAGCTTTGGGAAATCTGTTGGGGGGCTAATGGGGCCCCTTTTTTGAATGGGTAATCTTGGGAACCTGCTGCCGAGGAGTGGAAGCTTGGGGAATGGGCTAGGTGGCTAATGCTTCGAACTCTCCGCTGAGGAGGGAATCTTGGGGAAATGCTCTGTGGGAAATGCTGTTTGGGCCCGGGAGTGGCAAGCTGGGGAAAATTCTGCTGCCTGAGGAGTGGCTAATTCTTGGGGAACTGCTCCTGAGGAGTGGTAATTTTGGAACGCGTTGGAGGAGGGGTAATGCTGGGGAACCTTAAGGGGGGTGCCGAGGGGGGGCTAATGCTTTGAAACTGCCCTTTTTCCCAGGACTAATCTTGGAAACCAATGCTGGGCCCTTGGGGGATGGCTAAACTTGGGAAAAAAACTCTTGTTAGGACAAGCTTTTGGGGGGGCTAAGCTTGGGAAATTCTGCCGAGGAGTGCAATGCTTTGGGGAAATGCGTCCTAGGAGGGCTAATGCTTGCGAACTATCTTTCTAAGCTGGGAAAAGCTAATGCTTTGGGGAAAAAACCCCGCCAGGAGTGGCTAAAGCTTGGAAACTGCGCTGGGGGGGGGTGAGAGTGTAAGCTTGGGGGAAACCTGCTTGGGGGGGGCTAAACTTCGAATTTAATGCTTCGGGAAAAATTGCAGAGGGCTAAGCTGGGAACTGCTGTGCCTGAGGGGGGCAATGTTTGGGAAATGCTAAGCTTGGGAACGCTCTGGTGAGGAGTCTAATGCTTGAATTTGCTACCCCCTTGGGGGGAACTTTAAAACCCGCCTGAGGGAGTTTAATCTTGGAAATTTCTAAGGGGCCCCGGGAACTTCTCCCCGGGGGGGGAAAGGGGAATGTAATCTTGGGGGAAACCCCCAAACTAAGCTTCGAACTCTAATTTGGGGAACTTGCTTGAGGAGTGGGTTGCTTGGGAACTGTCTGTTTAGGGGGCTAACTTGGGGGGAACTCGTTCCCCCGAGGGGTGGCTAAAGCTTTCGGAAAATGGTGCCTGGGGGAAATTCTAATGCTTGGGGAAATGTAATCTTGGGGAAAACCGCTGGCTGAGGGGTGGCTAGGGGTTGCAAACCTTTTAAGCTTGGGAAATTGGCCGAGGGGGTAAAGTTGGGAATTTGCTGCCTGGGAGTGGCAAGCTTTGGGGAAATGCTTTTCCTGAGGGCAAGTTGGGGCTAATCTTGGGGGAATCCCCCTGCCCGAGGAGTGGCAATGCTTTTGGAGCTGCTAAATGAGGGGGGAAAACTTAACCGCTGCCTGAGGGGCTTTTTTTAAAATTGGCCGAATGGTAAGCCAGAATGCTAATGCTTGGGGAACTTGTGCCCGAGGAGGGGGAAAGCTTTGGGAAAAATTTAAAGCTGGGGAACTGCGCTGCGGGGGAAATGGTAATGCGGGGAAAATATGCTGTGGAGTGGGTAATGCTTAAAAACTGTAAAGCTTGGGGAATTGCTCCGAGGATGGGAATGCTTGGGAACTGTGGCCTGGGAGTGTAAGCTTGGGGAACTTATGCCTTTAGGGGCTAATGTTGGGAACTCTCGGGCCCGAGAGTGGCTAACTTTGGGGGAAATGAATCTTTTGGGGAAAGCGGGTGCCCGAGGGGTGGGGCTAAACGCTTTGGGGGGAATTGGCCTGAGGAGTGGGTAAGCTTTTGGGGAAATGCCTGGCGAGAGTGGCTAAGCTTAGGAACTTTCGCTGAGGATGGTAATCTTGGGAACTTAATGCTTGGGCCTGGCAAGTGGCAAAGCTTGGAAGCTAATTTGGGAATTGCTGCTGGGAAAATGGCTAAAGTTTTAGAACCAAACTTGGAACGTTGCCGAAGGGGGGAATGCTTGGGAAGCCCGGGCCGAGGGGGGGTATCTTGGGGAACGCTGCTGGCCCCGGGAGTGGCTAAGCTTGGGAACGCTAATTTTGGGGAAATGCTCTGCCCCGGGGAGTGGGGAAGCTTGGGAAACTGGGCTGCTGAGGAGGGGGCTAATGCTTGGGGAACTTGCGCCCGGGGGAGGGCTAAGGCTTGGGGGAACTGTGCTCCTGAGGATTTGGGGGCTAATGCTTGCGAATGCTAAAGCTTGGGGAAATTGGGCCCAGAGTGGCTAAAAGTTGGGGAAAGAATTGCATGGGGAACCCGCTGGGGAGTGGCTAATCTTGGGGGAATGCTTTCCCGGGGAAGGGGAAACTTGGGAAAAGGCTTTGGGAGTGGGGCTTTAGAATGCTAATGCGGGGGGAATGCTGCTTCTGAGGAGTGGTTAAATTTTTCCAAATTGTAAGCTGGGGAAATCCGGCCTGGGAGGTAATGGGGGAATCTGCTGCCCGAGGATGGCTAATGCTTGGAAAAATGCCTTCTTGGGGGGGAAACGCTTCGGGGGGGGCTAACTTAACTGCCTGGGAGGAGGGGTAATCTTCGAAATGCTAATTTTGGGGAAGCTCTGCCTGAGGAGGGTAATGTTGGGGGAAAGCTGGCTGAGGGGTGGCAAAAAGCTTGGGGAAAAAGCTGCCGAGGGGTGGCTTAATCTTGGAATGAATCTTGGGAAGCTAATGCTTGGGGAACTGCTAATGCTTGGGGAACTTCTGCCGAAAAGGGGTGCGCAATGCCTTGGGGGAAAATGCGCTTGGGGGGAAAACAAAGCCGCCCCGCTGAGGATGGCTAATGCTTGGAACTGCTAATGCGGGGGAACTGCCGCTTGCTGAGGGGTGGAAAAAAGCTTTGGGGAAAAGCGCTGGGGAGGGGGGCTAATCTTGGGGGAAATCTGGCTGAGGAGGGGCAATCTTGGAACCTAATGCTTTTGGGGGAAAAATGCGTGCCGGGGTGGCTTATGCTTGGGGAATGCTAATCTTGGGGAAAAATTTGCTGCTCCGAGGAGTGGCTAATCTTTTCAGAAAATGCTAAGGGGTTGGGGGAAAACTTGTGTGCCCCGGGAGTGGCTAATCTTTCAGAATCTAATTTGGGGAACTGCGCTGCCCGGGGGAGTGGGGAATGCTTGGGGAAAACCCCCGGGGGGTAATCTTCAGAACTCTAAGCTTTGGGGGAATGGCTCCGGGAGGGCTAACTTGCAGAACCCAAGCTTGGGGAACTGCTGTGGGGAGAATGGCTTTTTAATGCTTGGGATGGGGAATCTTGCAGAAAGCTAATTTGGGGAACTGCGTGCCTGAGGTGGTATCTTTAACGTAAAGCTTGGGAACTGCGCCCGAGGGTGGGTAATGCTTGGGAAATGGCCTGAGGGGTGGCAATCTTGAAATTTGTGCCCGAGGAGGGCATGCTTGGGAAAAGCGCCCCGAGGGGGGCTAATGCTGGGAACTGCAAATGCTAACGGGGGTGGGTTAATCTTGGGAACTTGTGCCGAGGGGTGGCTAATTTCCCTTGCGGGGAATGTGCTGCCGAGGGTAACTAAGCTAATGGGGAACGCTCTGCTAGGGGCAATGCTTGGGGAACCCCGTGCTGAGGAGTGGTAATCTTTGGGGGAAATTTGGGTGCCTGAGGGTGGCTAATGCTTGGGGAAATGGGGTTAATGGTTTTGGGGAACTTGGTTTAGAGTGGCTAATGCTTGAGAAGGGGAATCTTGGGAAGCTTTCTGGGGAATGCTTGCTGAAACCTTTTTACTGCCCCGAGGAGTGGCTTGGGTCGAACTCTAATCTTGGGAATCCGCCGAGGTGGCTAATTTGGGGAAGCTTTTAAAGCTTTGGGGAATGCTCTGTGAGAGGGGTAATGTTGGGGAAGGCTGCTGGGAGTGGCTAATGCAGCCCTGCTAGGGTGGCAACTTAAAAATTTGGGCTCGGAGTGGCAACTTTCAGAATCTAATGTTGGGGAAACTGCTTTTCTGGGTTTTTGGAAGAGTGGCAATTTTTTGGGGAACTGCTCTGCCCGAGGATGGCTAATTTTTGGGAAATCAATGCTTGGGGAACCCCGGGCCGCTGCCTGAGGAGTGGCAATGCTTTGGGGGAAATGCCTTCTAGGATTTGGGGCTAAATACTTGCCCAAAGGGGGGGAATATAATGTTGGGGAACTCTTTGCCGAGGAGTGGTAAAACTTGCAGAATCTAAGCTTGGGGAACTTTCTTGGGGGCTTGGCCGGAGAAGGGGTAATTTTGGGGAACTGCTGTTTTCCTGGGGGTGGGTAATTTGGGGAACCCCCCTAATTTGCTGGGGAAAAGCGCTGGGCCTTTGGTTTAGGGGGCTAATCTTGGAACCCAGCGGGCTGCCTGAGAGTGGCTAATTTGGAACTTTCCCTGGGTGGAATGCTGCGACCCCCGAGGAGTGGCTAACTTTGGGAATTCTTGCTTTGGGGGGAAATGGGTGTTTGGCAAATGGGTAATCTTGGGAACTGCTGCCGAGGAGGGGATCTGCAGAACTGCTAACTTGGGGAATCTTGCTAAGGAGTGGCTAATTTGCAGAATAATAAGTTGGGGAACTGGTGGCAAGAGTGGGTAAAGTTGGGGAACTGTGCGGCTGAGGAGTGGCAATGTTGGGGAACTCTTTCTGCCTGAGGAGTGGGTAAGCTTGGGGGAACTGCGCTGCCGAGGAGTGGCTAAAAATTTGCTTGGGGAACGGGCTCGAGGAGTGGCTAAGGTTTGCAGAGGCTAAAAGCTTGGGGAACTGGCTGCCCGAGGGGTGGCAAGCTTGCGAATGCAATCTTGGGGGCGCTGCTGCCCAGGAGTGGATGCTGCAAAATGCTAAACTTGGGGGAACTCGTGCCTGAGGGGGCTAATGCTGGGGAACTTTGCGCTGAGGGGGGCTAATGCTTGGGGAACTGCGCTGCCTGGGGGGCTAAACGTGCGAATGCTAAACTTTGGGGAAAATGCGCTGCTGAGGAGTGGCTAAGCTTGCAGGGAAGCCTGTGCCTGAGGAGTGGGTAAGCTTTCAAACTGCAAACTTGGGGAATGTGCGGGCCCGAGGAGTGGCTAATGTTGGGAACCCCAACTTAGGGGCCCTTTGGGGGGGAAGGGCAGAACTCTAAGCTTGGGGAAATGTCCCGAGAGTGGTAATCTTGGAAAACTGGTGGGGTGGGAGGGGGTTAAGCTTGGGAACGCTTGGCCCTTGGCAAAGAAACTGCTAACTTGGGGTGGGCTGGGGGGGGATGGGTAAGCTTTCAGAACCCCAAAACTTGGGGCCCCGGTGAGGGTGGTAAAGCTTGGGGGAAATGCTAATGCTTTTGGGAAACTCGCTGCTTTAGGGTGGCTAAAGGCGAAAATGCAACGGGTCTTGGGAGGGTAAAGCTTGGGGAACGCTTTTTGGGAAAATTTTTGCCTGAGGAGTGGTAAGCTTGGGAAAATGCTAATTTGGGGGAATGTTGCTGAGGGTGGCTATCTTGGGGAATGCTTGCTTGGGGGAACTGGGGCCCTGCCTGAGAGGGGTAATGCTTGCGAATCCTTTTAGGGGGGGCTGTGCTGGGGAATGCAAGCTTGGGAATTTGCCTGAGGAGTGGCTAAAGCTTGGGAACTTTTTTCTTTTTTGGGGGGGTGGTAGGGTTGGGGGCTATGCTTGGAACCCCTTTTCTTGGGGTGGCTAATTTCTTGCAGAATCTAACTGGGGGGAACTTGCCAGAGGGTTGCTAAAACTTTGGGGAATCTGCGCCTTTAGGGAGTGGTAATGCTTGGGGAACTGCTCTGCCCGGGGGGTGGCAAAATGTTTGGGAACGGTTTCCCGGGGGGTAGGGCTATGCTTGGGAACTCTCTCTAGGAGGGGAACTTGCAGAACCAAGCTTGGGAATGTGCTGCCAGGGGGCTAATTTGGGGAATGGGCTGCTGAGGAGTGGTAATGCTTGGAACTGCTTGCCCGGGATGGGCAATGCTTGGGGAACTCTGCTGCCCGAGGGGTGGAATGCTGAAACTCTAATGCTTAAGGGAAACTGCGCTGTGAGGGGTGGCAATGCTTGCAGAACGCTAATGCTTTGGAACTCTTGCCCTAGGATGGTAATCTTGGCACTAAATTTTTTTCTGGGAGGGGTGGCTAAGCTTCGAAGCTAATGCTTGGGGAAAATGCTGGTGAGGAGTGGTAATGTTTGGGCGCTTTTCTGGGGGGAAGGCCGGGGGGAAGGGGTAATGCTTGGGGCTCTAACTTTGGGGAAAATGCTGCTGCCCGAGGTGGCTAACTTGCAAACTCAATGCTTTTGGGGGGAAAAACTGCGCCTGAGGGTGGCTAAAGGCAGAATGCTAATTTTCTTGGGAACTCTGTGCCGAGGAGGGCTAATCTTGGGAAATGCTAATCTTGGGGACTGTGCTGCCTGAGGGGGGGCTAAAAGCTTGCAAAATGCTAATCTTGGGGGAACTTGATGGCCTGAGGAGTGGTAAGCTGCCGATGCTAACTTTGGAAATGCGCTGCCTGAGGAGTGGAAAAGTTCAGAACGGCTAATGCTTGGGGGAACGCTGCTGCCTGAGGGGGTAATGCTTGCAGAACGCTAATCCTTTGGGGGAATGCTGCTGCCGAGGAGTGGCTAAAGCGCAGAAGCTAAGCTTGGGGAACTCGTCCTGGGTGGCTAATCTTGCAGAAATGGCTAATTTTGGGGAACTGTCTCCTGAGGAGTGGCTAATCTTCCCGAATGCAAGCTGGGAAACTTGTGGGGCCCGAGAGTGGGTAATGTTTGCAGATGTAAACTTGGGGGGGCCCTTTTCCTAGGTGGTAATGCTTGCAGAAACCCAATCTTGGGGAACTGCTGGCCCGAGGAGGGCTAATGCTTGCAGAAAAATGCAATTTGGGAACTGCCTGCCTGAGGAGGGCAAAGTTGCAAAGGTGCTAAAGTTGGGGGCTGTGTGCCTGAGGAGGGCTAATGCTTGGGGGAATGCTTGCTTGGGGGAAAACTTTTGAGAACCCCCTGCTTGGGGAATTTTTACGTTGAGATGGGTAATCGGGGAAAGCCCTGCTAGGAGGGCTTCTGCGGGAATGCAATCTTGGGGAATCTGCTGTGAGGGGAGGGCTTTAAACTTGGGAACCCTGCGAGGATGGCTAATGTTGGGAAATGCTTGGGGGATGGTCGCTTTAGGAATGGGGTAAGGGTGGGGAATGGGCTGCTGAGGAGTGGCTAATGCTTGGGGAATGTAATGCTTTCGGGAAGCTAATGCTTGGGGGGAACTAATGTTGGGAACCAAATTTTTTAATGCTTGGGGGAAATGGCAACTTGTTCGAGAGGAAAAGCTTGGGGAATGGCAATGCTTTTAGAACCCCATGCCCGAGGAGTGGCTAATTTTGAGGAAAATGCTAATTCTTTGGGGGAAATCTGCGCTGAGGAGTGGCTAATCTTTAAATTAACTTGGAACTGCTGTGCCGAGGGTGGTAATCTTTTGGGGGAATTTTGGTGCTCGGAGGAGTGGAAACCCTTTGGGGAAAAAGCTGCTGCCTGAGGGAGTGGCTAATGTTGGGGAACTGCGGCTGAGGGTGGCTAAGCTTGCAGAATGCTAATGCTTGGGGGAACTGCGGCCAGGAGGGAACTTGGGGAACCGCTAAATGTTGGGGAACCTTTTCTGCCCCGAGGATGGCTAAGGGTTTGGGGAAAATGCGCTGCCGAGGAGTGGCTAATGCTTGGGGAAGGGGGGGAAGGGGTAATGCTTGGGGGAAATGCCTGCCCGAGGAGGTAAATTTGGGGAAATCTGCTCCGAGGGGTGGCTAATGTTGGGCGGCCTGGGGTGCTGCTGAGGATGGTAATTTTGGGGAAATGAAAACTTGGGGGAAAGCCTGCCTGAGAGTGGCAAGCTTGAGAATAAACTTAATGGCCCCGGGGGGAATGCTAAAGAACTTGGGGAACTGGCTGCCTGAGGAGTGGAATCTTGCCGAACCAAATCCTTTTGGGAACTGCTTGCTGGAGAATGCTTTGCTGCCTTTGGGGAAAAGTTTCCCGGGGGGAAGCTTAAATGCTTGGGGGAATTTGCTGCTGCCCGAGGATGGCAATGCTTGCAGAATTTCTTTGTTGGGGGAAACTTGCTGCGCCGAGGAGTGGCTAATTTTTGGGGGTTTTTGGGGAATGCCGCTGCCTGAGGGGTGCAATGCTTCCGAAAAACTAATGCTTGGGGAACGCTATTTCCTTTGGGGGGAAAAACCTGCCCCTGCCTGAGGATGGCTAAAGCTTGCGAAGGGTTTCTTGGGGGAAGCTAATCTTGGGGGAACTTGCTGCTAGGAGGGCTAAAGCTTGCAAAAACCCCCCGGGGGTAATGCTTGGGGAATGCTAATCTTGGAAACTGGCTCCTGAGGGGTGGTAACTTGGGGAACTCAATCTTGGGGAACTGCTGCTGCCCCGAGGAGTGGCTAATGCTTGGTGAAAAATGCTGCTGCTGAGGATTTGGGTAACTTTCAGAACTGTAAGCTTGGGGGAACTGCTGCTGCCGAGAGTGGCTAACTGGGCTCTGCTGGGGGTGGGCTTGAGATGCGCTGGGGAATCTAATCTTGGAACTGTCCTGGGAGTGGCTAATCTGCGAAATGCTAAGCTTTGGGGGAATCTGCTGCCTGAGGGGGCTAATCTTGCAGAAATGTAATGCTTGGGGAATCTCGCCGAGGAGTTTTCCCAATGCTTGGGGAACTGCTTAATGGGGCCCCCCTTGGGGAAATGTGCGCCTGAGGAGTGGTAAAGCTTCAGAAATACTGCTTTGGGGGGGGAAACCCGCTAATCTTGGGGAAAATGGTGCCTGAGGAGTGGCTAATGCTTGAGAACTCTTGGGGGTTCCGAGGAGTGGCAAGCTTGGGGAATCTAATGTTGGGGAACCCGTGCCCGAGGATGGGTAATGCCTTTAAAGCTAATGCTTTGGGGGAATTCTGTGCCTGAGAAGTGGCTAATGGCAACCTTTCAAGTTGGGGAACGCTCTGCCCGAGGGAGTTGGGCTAAGCTTTGGGGAAATTCCGCTTGGGGGGAAAGGAGGGTAATGCTTTGGGGAAAGCTCTCCGGATTAATGCTTCAAACGTAATGCTTGGGAACTTGCCTTGGGGGGGGAAATTAAGCTGCTTTAGGGGAATGTTGGGGAACTGAATGCTGGAATGGCCTCCTGAAAATGGGAATGCTGGGAACTTTGCTGAGGGTGGGGAAAGCGCGAACTGAAAAATTTGGGGAAACTTCTGCCGAGGGGTGGCAATGTTGGGGAAAAGTTTTCTTGGGAAATGTGCTCCAATGGGTAATGTTGGGGAAAGCCTTGGTGCTGCTGAGGGGGTGGGCTTAAATGCCTGGGAAAGGGTTCCCAATCTTTCGAATGCTAAAACCCCCTTTTGGGGGGGGAAAAAACCTTC
>NC_051408.1:2186915-2187031 GCF_015228065.2 Penaeus monodon
TGCCTGAGGAGTTTTGGCTTTGGGGGGGTGCTCCGGGGGGGGGGGGACTGCTTTTAAAATTCCCTTTGGGGGAAAACCCCCCAAACTGCTTTTGCTTTGGGGGGGGAAAATGGGCC
>NC_051408.1:2187059-2189400 GCF_015228065.2 Penaeus monodon
AATTTTGGGGGGGTTGGGGGGGGAACCCCTTTTTTTTGGTGGGGGGGGGGGGGGAAACCCCCCGGGGGGGTGCTTGGGGGGTTTTTAAGGGGGAAACCCCCTTTTTTTCCCCGGGGGAAAGGGGGTTTTTTTAAAAACTTGGGGGGGGGTGGGGAAAAAACTTAAAAACTTAATGCTTGGGGGGGCCCCCCAAGGGGGGAAATTTCCCCAAAAAATTTAAAATTTCCCCCGGGGGGGGAAAAACCCAAATTTTTGGGTTTTCCGGGGGGAAAGGGTTTTTTTTTTGGGGGGGTTTCCGGGGGGAAGCCCCTTTTTTTTTTGGGGGAAAAAAGGGGGGGGGGGGTTTTTTTTTTTCCCCCCCTTTGGGGGGGGGAAACCCCCGGGGGAATGGCCCAACCCAAAAAAAGGGGGTTTCCCCGGGGCCCCAAAAAGGGGGGGAAATTTTAATTTTTCCCCGGGGTTTAATTTTGGGCCCCCCCAAAAAAACCCCCCAAAAAAAAGGGGGGGCCAAGGGGGGGAAATTTTTTTAAAATTCCCCCGGGGGGTTTCTTAAAAGGGGCCCCCGGGGGGGGAAAAAATTCTTTTGGGGGTTTAATTTTTAAAAAACTTTACTTTGGGGGGCCCCCCCGGGGGGGGTTTGGGGGTTTTTTTTTGGGGGGGTTTTTTCCCCCCCCGGGGGGGGGGAAACCCCCTTTTTTTTTTCCCCCGGGGGGGGGGGGGGTTTTAAAAAACCCCCGGAAAAAAACCCCCAAGGGGGGGGCAATGCTTTTTAAAAATCCCGGGGGGGGTTTTTTTTTGGGGGGGGGCCCGGGGGGAAAAAAATTTTTGGGGGGGGGGGAAAACCCCCCGGGGGGGCCCGGGGAAAGGGGGTTTTGGGGAACCCCTTAAAAAAGGGGGGCCCGGGGCCCCGGGGGGAAAAAAGGGGGGGCTTTGGGGGGGCCAAACTTCCAAACCCCCTTTTTTTTTGGGGGGCCCCCCGGGGAAATTTCCCCCTTTCCCCAAATTTTGGGGGGGAAAAAAAAACCCCCCCTTTTTTTTTGGGGGGGGGGGGGGGCCCCCGGGTTTTAAAAAATTTTTTTAGGGGGGGGGGGGGCCCAAAATTGGGAAAACCCCCGGGGGGGGGAAAACCCCCCCCAAAAATTGGGGAATTTTTTTGGGGGGGAATTTTTAAAAAGGGGGGGGGGGCCCCCCGGGTTTTCCCCGGGGGTTCCCAAGGGGGGGGGGGGTTTTGGGGGAAAAAACCTGAGGAGGGAAAGGGGGGCCCCCCCCCGGGGGGGGGGTTTTGGGGGGGGGGGGCCCAAAAAGGGGGGGGGTTTTTTTTTTTTTTTGGGGGTGCCCCCCCTTTTTTTTTTTGGGGGGTTTTTGGGGGGCCCCCGGGGGGTGCTAAGGCCGGGGAAAAGGGGGTTTTTAAAAGGGGGGGAATGCTTTTTAAAAAAGGGGGGGCCCCCGGGGGGAAATTTTTGGGGAAATGCTACTGCCTGAGGGGGGGAATGCCTTTTGGGGGGTTTTTTCCGAAGGGGCCCCTTTGGGGGGGGGGGGGAAAACCCCCGGGGGTTTTTTTTGGGGGGCCCCCGGGGGAACCCCCGGGGGGGGGGGGGTTTCTTGGGGGGGGTTTTTTTTCCCCGGGGGGGGTTTAAAATTTAAAAAGGGGGGGGGGGGGGAAAACCCCCGGGGGGGAAAGGGGGTGGGGGGCCCCCCTTTTAAAGGGAAAAAAAGGGGGGGGGGAAAAAATTTTTTTCCCCCCCCTTTTTAAAGGGGGTTTTGGGGGGGGGGGGTTTTGGGGAACCCACTTTTGGGGGGGGGGGGGCCCCCCCCAGGATTTTTTTTCCCCCCCTTCTTGGGGGGGGGGTTTTTGGGGGGGGGGGGGAAAAAAAGGGGGGGGTTTTTAAAATTTTTTTGGGGGTTTTGGGGGAAAAAAGGGGGGGGGGTTTTGGGGGGCCCCTCTTGGTTAAAAAGGGGGGGAAAAGGGGGCCCGGAAATTTTTGGGTTTCCAAATTTGGGGGGAAATTTTTTAAAACCTTTTTAAAAAAACTGCCCGGGGGGGAAAAAAGGGGGGGGGGCGGTTAATTTAAAAAGGGGGGGGAAAAACCCGGGGGTTTTTTTGGGGGTTTTTTGGGGGGGGGGGGGCTAATTTCCCAAAAAAAATTGGGGGCTTTTTTGGGGGGGGGTTTTTTTCCGGGGGGTTTTTGGGGGGGGGGGGTTTTTGGGGGGCCCCCCCCTTTAGGGGGGTTTTTTTTCCCCTTTTGGGGGGCCCCTTCTTAACCCTTTAGGAACGGGTAATCTTGGGGAAGGGGTAATCTTGGGGGGGGGGCCCCCTTTGGGGGGGGAAAGGGCCCCTTTT
>NC_051408.1:2189448-2189941 GCF_015228065.2 Penaeus monodon
TTTTTGGGGGGTTTTTTGGGGGGGAAAAGGGGGTTTTGGGAAACCCCCCGGGGGGAAAAGGGGGGGGGGGGAAATTTTGGGAAAGGGTTAAGGGGGGGGGGGTTTCCCAAATTGGGGGGGGGGGGCCCCCAAAAAAAAAAAGGGGGGAATTTGGGGGGGGGGGGGCTTTTTGGGGGGGGCCTTTTGGGGGGTTCTTGGGGGGCCCTTTAAAAGGGGGTTTTGCTTTGGGGGGGCCCCCGGGGGGGGCCCCCGGGGGGCCCCCCTTTTGGGAACCCCTTCTTTGGGTTTTTTTTTTTTGGGGGGGGGGGTTGGGGGAATTTCCCCGGGGGGGTTTTTTAAACCCCCGGGCCCCTTCCCTTTTAAAAAAAAAATTTCCCCCCCCAAAGGGGGAAACCCCCCAAGGGGGGGGGGGAAAAAATCCCCCGGGGGGCTTGGGGGGGGAAAAAATTGGGGGGCCCCGGGGGGGGGGGGGGGGCCCCCGGGGCCCGGGGGG
>NC_051408.1:2189999-2191433 GCF_015228065.2 Penaeus monodon
CCCCCCCGGGGGGGGGGGGGAAAATCTTCCCCGGGGGGGGTTTTTTGGGGGCCCCCCCGGGGGGGAATTTTTGGGGCCCCCTCCTTTTAAAATTTCCCCTCTTTTGGGGGGGGTTTTGGGGGGCCCACTTTGGGGGGGGGTTTTGGGGGCCCGTTGGGGGGGGGGGGGAAATTTTTAAAAAGCTTCTTTTTAAAATTTTTTGGGGGGCCCCTTTTTTTTTTCCCCCCGGGGGGGGGGGGGGAAGGGGGTTTTTCCCGGGGGGGGTTTTTTTGGGGGGGGGAAAACCCCGCCCGGGGCCCGGGGTAAACCCCCAAAAAATTTTTAAAAAATTTTTTTTTTTTTCCCCCCTTTTTTGGGGAAGGCTCTCCGGGGGGGGGGAAATTTTTTTTGGGGTTTTTTTGGGGCCCCCTTAAAAAACCCCCCTTTTAAAAATTTTTCCGGGGGGCCAAAAAACTTGGGGCCCCCTTTTTTGGGGGGGGTTTTTAAAAATTTTTTTAAAAAAGGGGGAACCCCCCGGGGGGGCAAAATTTTTGGGGGGGGTTTTTTTTTAAAAAAAAAAAATTTTTTCTTTGGTTGGGAGGGGGGTTTTTCCCCAAAAGTTTAAATTTTTGGGGAAAAATTTTGGGGGTTTTTTTGGGGTTTTTGGGGGGGGTTTTTTGGGGGGGGGGTTTTGGGGGGGGGTTTTTTGGGGGTTTTTTTTTAACCCATTTTAAAAAAAATTTTTTTTTTTTTAAAAAAAAATTTTTTTTTGGGGAAAATTTTTTTAAAAAAAATTTTTTAAAAAAAATTTTTAAAAAAAAATTTTTTTTTTAATTTTTAAAAATTTTTTTTAAAAAAATAATGCTTTGCCTAGGAGTGGGAACTGCTACTGCCAGAGGAGCGGCTAATTCTTGAGGAACTGCTGATGCTTGAGGAACTGGTACTGCCTGAGGAGCAGCTAATGCTTGAGGAACTGCTTCTGTTTAATGAGTGGCTAATGCTTGAGGAACTGCTACTGCTTGGGGAACTGCTACTGCCTGAGGAGCTACTTCTGCTTGAAACATTACTACTGCTTGGAGAACTACCACTACTTGAAGAGCTGCTTCTGCTTGAGGAACTGCTACTACTTGAAGTGCTAATGCTTGAGGAACTATTACTGCTTGAGGAACTGCCACTACTTGAACTCGATGACCCTAAAATAATCAGCACATTTATCCTTCAGTAACAAAATTTTACACTGAAAACGGAAAAAGTGCTTGCCAGCGCCTGGTTTTACTCTACCGTGTAATTTTTATTTCATCAATATATATATATATATTAGAAGAAATATGAACACTATATCTGCATGTTAAGGTGTACAGGATACATATTTGACCTGTATGTATCTTAAACAAGGTAAATAAGCGCTTTCGTGCTTTGGTTAGTGTAGGTGAGGGTAAGTGCATTTCCGCAAAG
>NC_051408.1:2191960-2192562 GCF_015228065.2 Penaeus monodon
TTACATACCAGCTATTGAGATGCTTTGGCCTGTAATAATGTATTGTGCTTCCTTCGTGCTTTAAATGAGATTCCCTTAGGTGCTCTGGGGAAAAAAAATACATACTACTACAGCTGTTTGAGGAACTACTACTGCTGCTGCTTGAGGAGCTGCTATTGCTCGAGGAACTGCTGCTACTTGAGGAACTGCCACTCCTTGGGGAACTGTTGCTGCTCGAGGAACTACTACTACATGAGGAACTGCTACTGCTTGAGCCCGATGACCCTAAAACAATTGCCACATTTCTCTTTCACTTTACATAGTCACGCACAGAATATATATAAAATACTATGGTTTTACATAATTATACGAAAGTGCTTTATAATCACATATATTCCGACAGCATTTATAAAAAGCATTACGTATAAGGGTGCTTGATTTAATGCTGCAGTTTATAGAAGTAACGCCTTCTATTGCCAAGTGTGATTTTATAGACAATTTGGATAAGTGTTCGGCCACACAAACGATCCATTGTGTTGAGTGGATATAGTCATCCAAAGCTATAGTGCTTTCTTTCGCATTATTTTAGGTATTTAAGTGTGTTTGGGTTGGAAACTATCTTA
>NC_051408.1:2193100-2193270 GCF_015228065.2 Penaeus monodon
TGCGATGGTGCCTCATGAATCAATTGATGTAGCACTGCGTGAATTTCTAGCTTCTTTTGCTTCTTTTTAGTGCTTTTTTCGTGCTTCTACTGAGTTTCCTGAAGGTGCTTCACCCTGACTGAACAAAATACTTTATCTTATTACTACGGCTGCTTGAAGAACTACTGCTA
>NC_051408.1:2193575-2194046 GCF_015228065.2 Penaeus monodon
ATGCTTGAGGAACTGCTGCTACTTGAGGAGCTACTACTGCTATTTGATAAGCTTCTACTAATCGAGGAACTGCTACTGCTTGAAGAACTGCTACTGATTGAGGAACTGCTAATGCTTGAGGAACTACTGCTTGATGAACCTAAAAGAATATTGTTGTCACATTTTGCTAGACTCATAGCTAGACTGTGGAGAAATAACACAAAAATTGTAACAAATGATTTTTATAAATAATTTTACTAGTTTTTTTCTAAAGACTGGATTGTATCGTACGATTTCAAATTAATGTATTGTACTTGTTTGTTTATTACTACAAGTGTATATTGTGTTAGTTTTGCGTCTATTTGTCTGTTTGTATAATGAAGTTTTTAACTTAACATTGAGAAAAAATTGATAAAAATAAGTAGATAATGCATATATAAAAGATATCGCAGCAGTTTATAATGGTGATACTGTATACAAGGGGTTGCACGT
>NC_051408.1:2194279-2194765 GCF_015228065.2 Penaeus monodon
ATGTGATTGTCACTCGAGTACAAATATCATTGTGCGTGAATTTATATATGTAATATCTAGCAGATCTTTATTTTTTCAGGCACCTAATTGACCAAGCAAACTATTTCGATCTAACGTGATAGTGCATCTATCGTGCTTGCAGTGTCTTACAGCTATGCTTCAACTGCATGTTAGTCTGTCAGCTTTTGTGATCTTATTGCATATGTGACCTTATGTGACATTATTTGCATATTGTGTGATCGAATTGCATCTTTCGTGATTTTATTGCATATAAGAATTTAAAGTTATTTTATTATGTGTTGTGTGATATTATAACACTTTGAGTGATGAAACTGCATATAGAATTTTCCGTGATCTTATTGCATATAGGAATCTGCTGCCACAGTGCAATTCTGTGATTTAAATGGTGACCTTCAGCGTGCTCCAGCGTGGTCGAATAAAGAACAGGGTCTTACAACTACTGCTGCTTGAGGAACTACTACTACT
>NC_051408.1:2196139-2197074 GCF_015228065.2 Penaeus monodon
TACTGCTTGAGGAGCTGCTACTGCTTGAGAGCTTACTGCTTAGAAAAGTATTTTCACATTCTTTTAGTAAGCTACGTATTGAGATAGTGTCTCTGTATACTGCTTAACTATAGGTAGTGCTAAGAAATGAGGAGTGCTACTGATCTGTAGTGAATAATTTGTGTACATTTACTATATTAATAAATGATTTTATATATGTTTATTTTACTTAACTATACTTAAATGAATAGAATATGATGATATGATACATGATATAAATGTTGTCTCGTTATACTACATTTAGGTTCATGATTTATATATGTATATATTGATTTAAATAGTATATCCTTATATGTATGAAGAGTACTATATGACACATACTTAAAACTATTATAGAACTAATGCCGATGAACCTTAATTGCATATTTATATAGATACAATATATATGTAAAAATATAATTTTCTGTATATAATTGAAGTATTGTGTTATACTCTTTGAAGAATAGTACTTAAATACTGCGTGTTATGCACATATATCTTAGAGGCAAATCTATGTATATTCAGAGTAATTTCGTTGGGCAGCCCGGACTTATTAAGACCACATGATCTGGTGGTCTTGTTTGTAGTTGGTACAGTTAGTTATACTGGTTGAACAGCTCCATATTGAGCTACATAGTGTTTCAATGAAGAATGTATCTTGCTGCATTGATGTCTGAGGACATATTTGGCTGAATGGACATGTGTTGGGTTGTGTGCAATAATACTATAGGCTATAGCTGGAAATATGGATGGTTCCTTAGTGTCCAAAAATAATGAAATGAAAAAATACGACGTTGCCGAAAACGTGCAACCTAGCACATGGGATATGCAACGTGGAACTCCCGACAGCAAAGGCTGTATGTCATCGTTGGTCTATACCACAGTAAAACCTTGGTTGAGAAAATGAACAGTACTTA
>NC_051408.1:2197153-2197657 GCF_015228065.2 Penaeus monodon
AAAAGCCCAAGTTACAAGTTTAACTTATAGATTTGTTTTGATGGCAAAGTATGGAGCTTTGGGTATTTGGATATTCCTGTAAAAAAAAAAATCCATCTAGCATATGTCGACGGAACAGCAGTTACAATTGTCTACAGTTGTTGCTCTCGCAAACATCTACAACTACTTTCGAAAATAAAGAATGCCCCAAAGTTTTATGAAGGAAAAGTTAGTCTTAGAGAAAAGCATGACATGCAAAGCAGAGATAAGAGAAAAAAAACACTACATACTTAGATTGGTAGGGAGTTAAAACCTATACCTTGGTGCAAAAAGATATTAAAGCCTTTGTGATGAGAGACAAAGATCAAATGTAACTGAAAGTACCCCAGAACTGTAAATTAGATATTTCTGTTATTGCTTCTTAATCCTTTCAGTGATATGTGCTGAAATCGTATGCATCCCCTATGTGTTATGTAACTTGTTAGTTTTTTTAATAAAGCTTGTAGTCGTTTTGAGCATTACTTC
>NC_051408.1:2197734-2198440 GCF_015228065.2 Penaeus monodon
CACTCATATTCCCAAATGCGTATAGACCTGCTGAGGTCGTTCTAAGTGTAGCAGCTACCTAAGAAGTGATACAGTTATTGCACTGTTTTTTCTTTGTATTTACTTTTGTATCACATGGGCATTGAACGGCGTCCGTATCACTGAAAGGGCCAATAACACAGAGTCTTCACAAAAATCATCATAGCTAATACTTACCAGAGCTGCTTGAACTTGAACTACTAGAACTAGAACTGCTGGAACTGGAGCTGCTTGAGCTGGAACTGCTGGAACTTGAACTACTAGAACTGCTTGAGCTAGAACTGCTGGAACTTGAACTACTAGAACTGCTTGAGCTAGAACTGCTCGAGCTAGAACTGCTGGAACTTGAACTACTTGAGCTAGAACTACTAGAACTAGAGCTGCTTGAACTTGAACTACTAGAACTAGAACTGCTTGAGCTGCTTGAACTTGAACTACATGAACTGCTTGAGATGGAACTACTTGAACTTGAACTGCTTGAGCTAGAACTGCTGGAACTTGAGCTGCTCGAGCTAGAACTGCTTGAACTTGAGCTGCTCGAGCTAGAACTGCTTGAGATTGAACTACTTGAACTGCTGGAACTGCATGAGGAAATGCTTTCACTTGAAAAGAGCTTGAGCTGCTTGAATGAACGCTTGAAAGTGAATATGACTGGAACGCTTGAACTGGAACTTGGCTTGAAGAGCTG
>NC_051408.1:2198835-2198958 GCF_015228065.2 Penaeus monodon
ACCTAAAATAATTGTCACATTTCTCTTTCAGTAAGCTACAAGGTTTGATGATATGTTGTCCTGTTTTCACATGCTTAACCTATATGTAAGATGGAATAAGAAAATAGTGATGATAATGATAAA
>NC_051408.1:2199040-2199163 GCF_015228065.2 Penaeus monodon
TTTATCATTATCATCACTATTTTCTTATTCCATCTTACATATAGGTTAAGCATGTGAAAACAGGACAACATATCATCAAACCTTGTAGCTTACTGAAAGAGAAATGTGACAATTATTTTAGGT
>NC_051408.1:2200491-2200954 GCF_015228065.2 Penaeus monodon
GCAGTAGTTGTAAGACCCTGTTCTTTATTCGACCATGCTGGAGCACGCTGAAGGTCACCATTTAAATCACAGAATTGCACTGTGGCAGCAGATTCCTATATGCAATAAGATCACGGAAAATTCTATATGCAGTTTCATCACTCAAAGTGTTATAATATCACACAACACATAATAAAATAACTTTAATTCTTATATGCAATAAAATCACGAAAGATGCAATTCGATCACACAATATGCAAATAATGTCACATAAGGTCACATATGCAATAAGATCACAAAAGCTGACAGACTAACATGCAGTTGAAGCATAGCTGTAAAACACTGCAAGCACGATAGATGCACTATCACGTTAGATCGAAATAGTTTGCTTGGTCAATTAGGTGCCTGAAAAAATAAAGATCTGCTAGATATTACATATATAAATTCACGCACAATGATATTTGTACTCGAGTGACAATCACAT
>NC_051408.1:2201156-2202108 GCF_015228065.2 Penaeus monodon
TTTTGTCGAACAACGGTTTTGAGAACCACTTTGGACGTGCAACCCCTTGTATACAGTATCACCATTATAAACTGCTGCGATATCTTTTATATATGCATTATCTACTTATTTTTATCAATTTTTTCTCAATGTTAATTAAAAACTTCATTATACAAACAGACAAATAGACGCAAACTAACACAATATACACTTGTAGTAATAAACTAACAAGTACAATACATTAATTTGAAATCGTACGATACAATCCAGTCCTTTAGAAAAAAACTAGTAAAATTATTTATAAAAATCATTTGTTACAATTTTTGTGTTATTTCTCCACAGTCTAGCTATGAGTCTAGCAAAATGTGACAACAATATTCTTATAGGTTCATCAAGCAGTAGTTCCTCAAACATTAGCAGTTCCTCAATCAGTAGCAGTTCTTCAAGCAGTAGCAGTTCCTCGATTAGTAGAAGCTTATCAAATAGCAGTAGTAGCTCCTCAAGTAGCAGCAGTTTCCTCAGGCAACAGCAGTTCCCCAAGCATTAGCTACTCCTCAAGCATCAGCAGTTCCTCAAGAATTAGCCCTCCTCAGGCAGTAGCAGTTCCTCAAGCATTAGCAGTTCCTCAAGCAGTAGCAGCTCTTCAAGCAGTAGCAGTTCCTCAAGTAGTAGTAGCAGCTCCTCAAGCAGTAGCAGCTCCTCGAACATTAGCAAGTCCCCATGCAGTAGCGTCTCCTCAAGCAGTAGCAGCTCCTCAAGCATAGCAGCTCCTCAAGCATTAGCAGTAGTTCTTCAAGCAGCCGTAGTAATAAGATAAAGTATTTTGTTCAGTCAGGGTGAAGCACCTTCAGGAACTCAGTAGAAGCACGAAAAAGCACTAAAAAGAAGCAAAAGAAGCTAGAAATTCACGCAGTGCTACATCAATTGATTCATGAGGCACCATCGCACATTCTATGATGCAGTACACTTTGAG
>NC_051408.1:2202473-2202539 GCF_015228065.2 Penaeus monodon
CCAAGACTTATCCAGGCATCTTGTAAGTGAAAGAGGATTATCAATTCTTTTAGGTTCATCGAGTTC
>NC_051408.1:2202578-2203220 GCF_015228065.2 Penaeus monodon
TAAGATAGTTTCCAACCCAAACACACTTAAATACCTAAAATAATGCGAAAGAAAGCACTATAGCTTTGGATGACTATATCCACTCAACACAATGGATCGTTTGTGTGGCCGAACACTTATCCAAATTGTCTATAAAATCACACTTGGCAATAGAAGGCGTTACTTCTATAAACTGCAGCATTAAATCAAGCACCCTTATACGTAATGCTTTTTATAAATGCTGTCGGAATATATGTGATTATAAAGCACTTTCGTATAATTATGTAATACCATAGTATTTTATATATATTCTGTGCGTGACTATGTAAAGTGAAAGAGAAATGTGGCAATTGTTTTAGGGTCATCGGGCTCAAGCAGTAGCAGTTCCTCATGTAGTAGTAGTTCCTCGAGCAGCAACAGTTCCCCAAGGAGTGGCAGTTCCTCAAGTAGCAGCAGTTCCTCGAGCAATAGCAGCTCCTCAAGCAGCAGCAGTAGTAGTTCCTCAAACAGCTGTAGTAGTATGTATTTTTTTTCCCCAGAGCACCTAAGGGAATCTCATTTAAAGCACGAAGGAAGCACAATACATTATTACAGGCCAAAGCATCTCAATAGCTGGTATGTAAACCCACACGTTGCAGGACTGTTTCGGCGTTCTAGAGTGAT
>NC_051408.1:2203635-2203767 GCF_015228065.2 Penaeus monodon
GAAATTACTAAATCACTTTGCGGAAATGCACTTACCCTCACCTACACTACCAAAGCACGAAAGCGCTTTTTACCTTGTTAAGATACTCAGGTCAATATGTCACTTAACTGCGTATAGTTCTTTTCTTCTATA
>NC_051408.1:2204984-2205293 GCF_015228065.2 Penaeus monodon
GTAAACTGTGGCGAAGCTACGGGCGATACTTAACGAAGCTACGAAGCTACTTATACGAAGCTACTTATAAGCTACTTATACGAAGCTACTTATAAGCTACTTATACGAAGCTACTTATATACTTATACGAAGCTACGGGCGATACTTAACTCTAAATATCTGCGTTAATTAGGGCTATTAACGAAATTATAGGTCGGTATTAATAGCTCCTACAACTGCCAGTACAGTTAACGATATCAATACAGTTAATACGTTTTATTTTAACTTTACTTTTCTCATACTGAATATCTGTTCTTTCTTTTTTCTGGT
>NC_051408.1:2209623-2209849 GCF_015228065.2 Penaeus monodon
TAAAAATTCTGATCTGATGCTTGTCTATGAAATTAATCCGTACCAGAAAAATTAAATTAAATTGATTAAAAATTAATTAAAAATTAATAAAAAAATAATTAAATTAATTAAAACCTTGTCTACGAAATTAATCCGTACCAGAAACACTGATCGAATCCTGTTTCGAGACTATAACGAATACTGCCTTGGGTTTATTTTACTGCGTACTAGAGCCGCGAGGAAATTA
>NC_051408.1:2210156-2210231 GCF_015228065.2 Penaeus monodon
TCACTTCACTTCATATTCACGCCAAGGGACGATCGAAGAAAATGTAACCTTTGAATAAATTTGTTGGTCCGGTCG
>NC_051408.1:2212364-2212588 GCF_015228065.2 Penaeus monodon
AAGAATCCAGCGTAACACCACAAAATAAAAAACGGTTTAGCTAGAAATTTTATATCGGTGACGATGCTAATGGTGGCGGTCATTCCTTAATGCTAAGTCGCATCCCGAAATTAAATTCTGAATGAGCGCTGAGAAATTTGTTAGCTAAGTAGAGCAGCCCTTATGATTACAGTAAATGCTTTAATTCCCTCCGACTTACCTCTTCGTCAATCCCCCTGTTGCTT
>NC_051408.1:2213151-2213284 GCF_015228065.2 Penaeus monodon
CTTCCTTTTTTTTTACTTGCTTTTTTTACAGCATAAAAAACATCGTATTTCCGCAGAGCTCCATCATTAAGGCTCAACCACACGCAGCAGAATTACGTCTCGTTACCTCAATATTAATTATTTAAGTCAATTA
>NC_051408.1:2213321-2213440 GCF_015228065.2 Penaeus monodon
TGCAGGCAATTAGCGGACACTTGATCGCAAAATATAGATATATTGACCCATGAAAATTGTCAATAACTGGGACGGAATGTGTGGTTATTACAACTACTTCTGTGTTATAGCATTTTGTT
>NC_051408.1:2218600-2218690 GCF_015228065.2 Penaeus monodon
GCTGTGATTCGACCCACCATACTGTTCACACCGACCCCAATACCTTACCTACTATAATTCTCAACAAAGACAATACTTGCATCCATGTTC
>NC_051408.1:2218722-2219053 GCF_015228065.2 Penaeus monodon
CAGGACTAGAGCAAAAATATGTTTCAATTCCCTAAGATTATCACATTGTATCCATCTGCCTTTTTATCTCTATCTACTAAATTCCTATATCTGAGGACTTGGTGTAGATCTCAGCAGGATTTAAAAGCACTTATTTCATTATTCCTGAGGTGGCGACTATTGCCTGTGCTTACGTAATGTTTTATATGACTTATGATGTTTGCTACTCACTGTCCAAGCTTTTACATATATATTTCTGTAAATATGCGGTCAAGTCGGTATAAATTCTCGCAGACAAGAAGCATATTATGAGCATAGGAAATAGACAAATTATTGTCTCGCCAGCTTTTAT
>NC_051408.1:2219197-2219498 GCF_015228065.2 Penaeus monodon
GTAAATATGATTTGTTTGTTTGTTTGTTATTCACAAACACACAAAATGAAACGAATTTAATAAATAATTAGAAATAATAAAATACGCTGTGCTATCTCAGTCTTTCCAAAACTCCGTCTAATGAACTACCTACGCATCTACTTCCGCTGCTTTGTAAGTCTCTGTTTCGTATAATTTCCGTTTTAATACGTCTGCTATGGAACTGTTAACAAGTTCGATCCGTCACGTTATTATTCCTGTATTATTGTGGCTGTTTCGTAATAAAAGTACAGGTTACAGAGTTTGTATTTTGGTCCGTAAG
>NC_051408.1:2219548-2219728 GCF_015228065.2 Penaeus monodon
CTCTATAATAAATCTAAACGTGAAATATGAATCAAGGATGGTTTCGAAGAGCTTATATATCCTGTACAGATCATCCCGTAAATCTTATCGAACCTGTTTCGAATTTGTCTCGGACGCCAAAGAGTGTGAAAAGTGTTTCGAAGCTTCATTCATTCACGAGACACTTGCCCTAGACCGTAC
>NC_051408.1:2219780-2219929 GCF_015228065.2 Penaeus monodon
CTCGAATATCAGGGTTTGTGAAATGAAAAATAAGTACTCTCTGTTAGCTCGTTTGAATCCTTAAGGGATGAGTTAGATAAAGGCAAAATATAATATATTACGCTTTATTGGTTAATATAAAGCGAAAACATTTAGCAGCATGTGTGCAC
>NC_051408.1:2220417-2220770 GCF_015228065.2 Penaeus monodon
GCCTATTAGTGATTCGGAATCTTGACCCCATGTTCAGGGGGAAGATACAACGAACTAATCTTATTTTTAGCTAGGGTTTAGTAGGATGACATCCCCTGCAACATAATATGCCATATCCTGCAACATAAGCATGGAAGCAGTAGCAACTATAGTAATGAAGATCGTAGTGATAATCATAATGAAAAAGCAATCGTAGCAATAGAAAATAGTGCTAACGATAATAGTAGTAATAGCATTTCTTTATAGATTGTAAATATCGTATCGACTCTGAGTGTAAAGATATCATATTATATCACGATTTCATTATATTTCCTTTTTCTCTTCAAATTTTCTCTCTTTTTTTCTGTATCTCT
>NC_051408.1:2220814-2221225 GCF_015228065.2 Penaeus monodon
TTCAAGTATTGACTAAAACAATTTAAAAAATGGTCTTGGAAAAGATTTTTTTGTTTTGACATCGTAAGTCTTGTGGTAGTATGTCCCTTGTGTATCTATTATCACCATGTTCTTCATTATTCATGCTTTTATTATTGCAATTGCAACATATCACGTCATTATAACGTTCGTGGTCATTATTATTGTCTGTGTTGCTTCTATCACTTTTATTTTTCGAATTTGATCAAAATTATAACTCTTGTCTACGTAGATTCACAAATATCCTGATGACACCACTTTTTTATCGCGTCTAAAGCAGAATGTAAGGAACAAAGAAAAAGCAAGAAAAAATATATGTGACAAAATATCGGAAAACTGATTTGTTGTTGTTGTTTTGTGTCAATGTGTGTGTGTGTAGTATACATATATGTT
>NC_051408.1:2221439-2221614 GCF_015228065.2 Penaeus monodon
CCCCAGATTCTAACCGTGATGGCTAAAATCAAGTGTTCCTTTATGCGCCGCCGGCAACTACAGCCAATTACGAAGCACTTAAGTGAGCAGCGGCGCGCGATTTGTACCGATCACTTCGGTCACAGCCAATTAACCGATTTTGATATAGCTCGTCAATTATGAATTTACTGAATAT
>NC_051408.1:2221883-2222059 GCF_015228065.2 Penaeus monodon
ACAGCAAGAAAGATTTATTTCAGAATTCCCCGCTTAGCAAAGGACAAATGTTGCAATTAGACCAGCTGACACTAAGGCAAAATGATTCATACATTAAGTTGTGTTTACTGAATATCTTTAGTCCGTCCTCCTTGTTATTATGGCTTGAGGAGTGCGGCGTGTACATGCAAACTTTG
>NC_051408.1:2222150-2222305 GCF_015228065.2 Penaeus monodon
GACAGATTGAATTAGGAGAAAAATAAACACCATTTTTCTAATGGAACGTGGCATTTAAAATCATCTACATTTTTTTATTACTATTATTGCGCAGTAAACGAGTCACCTTCCAAATTATCTATATTTACATAAAATCCAGGTTTCCTAAGTGAAAG
>NC_051408.1:2222800-2222939 GCF_015228065.2 Penaeus monodon
TATATGAAGATTAAGAAGAAACAGAAAGTCAAAGTCTCCAAGATTTCTCTGAACCAGATGACGTTGCAACTCGTCCCAGAGGTCTGTTGGGTAAAGATGCTTTTGCACTTTGCTCTCTCATTAGGTTAATGATATTTCA
>NC_051408.1:2223072-2223142 GCF_015228065.2 Penaeus monodon
CTATGAGAGTGGTGAATTTTATTTTTGCGTCATTGATCTGCATGTGTTTTCTGAAGATGGTTGAAGGAGC
>NC_051408.1:2223491-2223651 GCF_015228065.2 Penaeus monodon
GTTCCACCCTACTTCTACATAGCATCATTTACTACACGATGGAAAAAAAGGAAAAGAAAATGAAGAAATTATGTCAGGAATGCTTATCGTTTCCGGTTATCATCTCCCCGGCACTTGTTAATTACTGCGATTCCATTTCTTTCAATCCCTCTCTCACCCC
>NC_051408.1:2224127-2224332 GCF_015228065.2 Penaeus monodon
GACTAATTAGAAGTCACTAGCGAAGATAATTTACCAGGAATTAAGCATTAGCTGAGCTGTGGGATTTCGACGGCGCTACAGGACCTGCAATTATGATAATACGATCGTTCTCCAGCTCTGCTTACTTTTATCTGTTTGTCTGTCTGTTTCGCCTTCTCTCGGTTTTCGGTATTCTTTTCTGTTTTGTTTTTTCCCAGTCTCTTGG
>NC_051408.1:2224532-2224597 GCF_015228065.2 Penaeus monodon
TGTCACTCGAATTGCAAGTTGAATACTTTTCCTGACGGAGAGGGAGATGGCACAGGCAGCGAGGA
>NC_051408.1:2224685-2225888 GCF_015228065.2 Penaeus monodon
TCCGATATGGAGAAGACGTAAGAGAGAATAGGCATGGAGGGAATAAAAGGGGATGAAGCGAGCGAAGGGAAAGAGGTGGCGGAAGTGGAGGCAAGCGACGGCAGCTTTTGGCGGGAGTTGGCAGGAGAAAATGTGGGTCGACTCCACGAGAAACCTTTGGGAAGACGGGATTTCCTTTGGATCGTAACGAGAGGCTTAAAAAATAACTACAAGTACTTTGATCTACAGCGAAGGAGCACTACCCGTTGTGTGTATATACATGGCGAATGTCCATTATTCTACCTTAAGTTCCTCTACACAGCACAGTCTTATTCACTCTCCGTACAGGTAGAGAACACGATTTAGTCCCGCCGTGTTCGAAGGTAAGAGAGGATTTTTACGTCTTCCTCTGACATGGCGCCCTTCAGTGGCCAGTTTCTCTTCCTCTTGTACTTACGGTGTTGGCGTAGACACTCGAGGCCAAGAGCGTGAAGAGGAGGAAGACGCTGCGGTAGGAGACGAGGGCCGCGAGGAAGTTCCTCGACCTCGCCATCTCGTAAGTGCTAAGCCTCGTCATTGCGGCTCTCCAAGGCTTCAACGCCGTCGCTTTGGGCGTCTCACACCAGGTTCACAGAGACTCTCCCGCCTCCTCGGTCTCTGCTGGAGCCTGAAGCTTAACACTCCCGCACCTGCCAGCTACAGCCGTTGATGTGCGGTTCGCGGATTTCGCTGCACAGGTCTGGTGCCTGCCGCGGCGCCGATCTCTTCGCCTCGCCTCAGCCGCCACGTCGAGCGCCTCGCACCTGTTCCTCGACAGCGGCGCAGAAGCTGGCAAAACCCGCCCAAGACTTCGCTTTTCTGGCCCTCCGGCTGTCCTCCTGCTGGGTCCTGGCGCTCCGGGAGGCGGGATCCCCCAAGAAGATCGAAAGGAGAGAAGTAAGAAATCCTTTGACTCGAACGTTTATTGACGCCGACGGAATGTTGATGTTCCCCGTGGCGGTACTTGGTAATGTGAGGTTTGACACCTGTGGCCCATCATATGCTAACCCACGCACTTATTATGGGGCTCGACGCATATGCTTTAATTTATCCACACTTCTGAATTATAAATGAATATCGCCCCCCTCTCCCCCCCATGTCTCTCCTCGATTGGCAGGTGAAGGTTACTTAAGAGGTCAGTGGGACAAGCACGTCCGGACGTAAACAAAGATAGAATTAAAGCAA
>NC_051408.1:2225920-2226079 GCF_015228065.2 Penaeus monodon
AAAAAAAAAGAACCCGAGATCACACACTGAAAAAAAGGAAAAGACTTATGCTTGAGATGAACGCGAACCGAATAAAAGAAAAACATTTTAAAAAAGGAGTAAATGGTTCAAGGTATATTTTTAACGGTTTTTGGTATCAAAATGGAAGGAGGAGGGGAG
>NC_051408.1:2226179-2227943 GCF_015228065.2 Penaeus monodon
ACATGCCTAGCCAATGAAACCTTACATGTGCAGGCAAGTATTTTCAAAGTCGTAACTTGCGCAGTTAAATTTCATTTTGTCCAAAAATGTGCAGTTCATTGTTGCATGACTCCTGTTATGCATTACGTAATCTTTGTGATGGATGATACATTACTTACATGTTGTTTCTGCAATATCAAAATGGGTTGTCACTGATGGCACAACCTACTATAATTCAGTCTAATTGATAAATCTTATAGTTTGTTCAGTTCGTAAAGCGATCCATGCTTGGGCCAATCCCTGCTGTGCGGTAAACGGGCACCTTGGAAACTTTCCCCGGCCAACACATAGAGGCAGAACAGCGTGGCGGAAACAGAAAAGCAGGCGGCCAGATGCACACCACAAAGTCCCCCGTCCGATGCCTCGCAGGGGCGCCTGGGCACTGCAGCTCGGCAACTCCTGAGGACGAGCCGACACTGAGCAGCACAGCGACTGCTCGACGCTGCGCCTCTCACGGAAGTTCGCAGCAGATTTCGAGGAAGTTTCGAGGACAGAGCAAAGCCAATTACAAGATAAAAATCCCTTTCTGAAAGCCACAGTAAGGTGTGAGAACTTTCACCTCGGCGCCTATTTCACGAAGAATTTTCAGCTCAGTGCTCTACAATAGCATTACTTAATGTTGGAAACTGAAACTACTCCTTTTCTTAAACCCTATTCGCTGGACATATCCTTAATTTCCTTCTAATTAATATCTTCAGTCGCAGACAATAGTATAAACTAGAATCAACACCTGCACAAAAAAGGCAGTTTATTTGGACCCTAAAACTCAATATTCTGACCATCACGGACAGTTATACGAATCAAACCCCATTCTCACCTCTTAATGGTGTCGGAAACTCCCGTCGAGATAATTAATTCTCTCCAATTTACGGCAAAAATAAGGGAAATGTGGCCTCCTCCTCGCGCGAGACCCGGCACAGGAAAGGTTCTGACTAAGGCACGTCCGAATGAGTTTATCGATGCTGTATTTTCGAAGATTATGCTATATACTTAATGTATGAGACAAGGTTGCGAAATAGTTATATCTTTTATTTATTTCTATAACCAAACAACTTCTTAGATTTATATTCCTTTCATGATAAAATTTGGTATAGAACATTTATGGAAGTCGAAGTCTTGTCCCTCGTAAGCGTTCCGGACACGTTCACTTCCAAGCATGTAAATATGGAACCAACGTGTTTCTCCAAATCATAAGATAATAGGATTTGGGGTGAAATAAGCTTCTCAAATACACATTTCTTGTTTACTACGCATTTTTCTAGGATAAAATGACCTAATGCAAGTATAGTTTACGTCATTACATCATCCGTCCATAAACGGAGTATCATATTGTCTAAAATGTATTCAGACTTTGGCGAACGGAACGTCAAAATCTGGATAGATCATATCATTCCAATTTTATTCCCTATGCAAAATGTTAACAAGTAATGTTCATTATGTTGAATCACGCACAAAGAGGGATAGATGATACGCATGGTAAATGATAGATATTATACATGCCGGATGATAGAAAAGTAAACAGAATACAAAATCACGTGAGAAAAGTACACTATATCATTATTTTGAAATTAAACATATTTCCTTTTGATACTAAAGTTTATTTTTTCAAGTCACTTTGCCATAAATACTAATTAATAATTACGTAATTAATATCCGTTTAGTTTAAGTTTCGCGAGAATCATCGACCAGAACATTGATTCAACTAAGTAAAAATCCTCTTTATAG
>NC_051408.1:2228679-2228751 GCF_015228065.2 Penaeus monodon
ATAAGAGGATTTTTACTTAGTTGAATCAATGTTCTGGTCGATGATTCTCGCGAAACTTAAAACTAAACGGAT
>NC_051408.1:2228782-2228895 GCF_015228065.2 Penaeus monodon
TGGCAAAGTGACTTGAAAAAATAAACTTTAGTATCAAAAGGAAATAATGTTTAATTTCAAAAATAATGATATAGTGTACTTTTCTCACGTGATTTTGTATTCTGTTTTACTTT
>NC_051408.1:2228947-2230506 GCF_015228065.2 Penaeus monodon
CCTCTTTGTGCGTGATTCAACATAATGAACATTACTTGTTAACATTTTGCATAGGGAATAAAATTGGAATGATATGATCTATCCAGATTTTGACGTTCCGTTCGCCAAAGTCTGAATACATTTTAGACAATATGATACTCCGTTTTATGGACGGATGATGTAATGGACGTAAACTATACTTGCATTAGGTCATTTTATCCTAGAAAAATGCGTAGTAAACAAGAAATGTGTATTTGAGAAGCTTATTTCACCCCAAATCCTATTATCTTATGATTTGGAGAAACACGTTGGTTCCATATTTACATGCTTGGAAGTGAACGTGTCCGGAACGCTTACGAGGGACAAGACTTCGACTTCCATAAATGTTCTATACCAAATTTTATCATGAAAGGAATATAAATCTAAGAAGTTGTTTGGTTATAGAAATAAATAAAAGATATAACTATTTCGCAACCTTGTCTCATACATTAAGTATATAGCATAATCTTCGAAAATACAGCATCGATAAACTCATTCGGACGTGCCTTAGTCAGAACCTTTCCTGTGCCGGGTCTCGCGCGAGGAGGAGGCCACATTTCCCTTATTTTGCCGTAAATTGGAGAGAATTGATTATCTCGACGGGAGTTTCCGACACCATTAAGAGGTGAGAATGGGGTTTGATTCGTATAACTGTCCGTGATGGTCAGAATATTGAGTTTTAGGGTCCAAATAAACTGCCTTTTTTGTGCAGGTGTTGATTCTAGTTTATACTATTGTCTGCGACTGAAGATATTAATTAGAAGGAAATTAAGGATATGTCCAGCGAATAGGGTTTAAGAAAAGGAGTAGTTTCAGTTTCCAACATTAAGTAATGCTATTGTAGAGCACTGAGCTGAAAATTCTTCGTGAAATAGGCGCCGAGGTGAAAGTTCTCACACCTTACTGTGGCTTTCAGAAAGGGATTTTTATCTTGTAATTGGCTTTGCTCTGTCCTCGAAACTTCCTCGAAATCTGCTGCGAACTTCCGTGAGAGGCGCAGCGTCGAGCAGTCGCTGTGCTGCTCAGTGTCGGCTCGTCCTCAGGAGTTGCCGAGCTGCAGTGCCCCAGGCGCCCACTGCGAGGCATCGGACGGGGGACTTTGTGGTGTGCATCTGGCCGCCTGCTTTTCTGTTTCCGCCACGCTGTTCTGCCTCTATGTGTTGGCCGGGGAAAGCTTCCAAGGTGCCCGTTTACCGCACAACAGGGATTGGCCCAAGCATGGATCGCTTTACGAACTGAACAAACTAAATGATTTATCAATTAGACTGAATTATAGTAGGTTGTGCCATCAGTGACAACCCATTTTGATAATGCAGAAACAACATGTAAGTAATGTATCATCCATCACAAAGATTACGTAATGCATAACAGGAGTCATGCAACAATGAACTGCACATTTTTGGACAAACTGAAATTTAACTGCGCAAGTTACGACTTTTGAAAATAACTTGCCTGCACATGTAAGGTTTCCAGTCTGGGCTAGGCATGTGACTCCATCAACCTCATGCAAAAATAATATGCAACATTTAACATGTCATCAT
>NC_051408.1:2230721-2231049 GCF_015228065.2 Penaeus monodon
TCCTTATATGGTGTTTTCAATATATTAAGAATGATTCCCCCCCCCCCCCATTTAATCAAGACACAGACAGAAGGTCCATGCCATATGGTAGTGTGGGATTCATTAGAACTTCTGGAAACAAGAAGTTGTATGCAGTGTAGCTCCTCATTGCCAGATACCTGATTTTATTTTCAATTATTATTAACATCACGACCTTAGCCATCCAGACCTCCACCAGCCTGAGAATGACAGCCTCTATGGGCCCTGGTACATAAGTGTTGAATTATTTTTTCCCTTGATTATTTTTGTTATAATGGTTTAATTTGATTATTATCATATTGGACACTAA
>NC_051408.1:2231083-2232032 GCF_015228065.2 Penaeus monodon
CCCCCAATTATTATATTTATATTGGAGAGGTTTTTGGCTGGAGTTCTAGAGACTATAGGGGTGCTGCCCCTTTGTTAAAAGTTACCCGGTAACTCCTTCACCTTCAACTTAAATCAGAAGTATGTTCAAAAGCTTATTGTGTTTCAAATTCCAGCTGAATTTAGGTAAATCTTGAAAATAGAATGGAAAAGCATAGGTGACGGCTGCATTCGTTGGTAAAAAATGTTATCAGAAAAGTGTAATTGTAAGGCCACAGCAATCACCTCTCAGATCTATAATCATGAGGCAAACTCCAGTGATGCTGTGGCCTCTGTGGTCTATACACGGAAGAAGGAAAACAAATCACAGATATCCATTTTCTGGGAATGGAGAGCTTGTCGACCTCTTTGGCAATTTGCTGTAGGATAGGGCCATGGAGTTACTTCCTTTTGAGTAATTTTTGAAATACATATTGTCGAGGATATATAGCCCGTTGACGCCAGGAAGATGCCCAATCACTTCATGGCATATCCCTCATGATGGGATGATGTCAGGTCTGCTCCAAGTTGGTCATGCTAAACAGAAATGACCTCTTTTTAGCCGTATTATCTGAAAGATTGTTTACGCTGCGGCCAAGAGCATTGAGAGCAGGAAAGTATTGTTTCCCGTACTTCTGATTTTCCCCTCAAGCTGACTGGGCTTGCACCCTCACGCGTAGTTCGGTATGGCTCTGGGGGCTCCAGTAGTTGTTGCATTAATGCTGTAATAGTCCTAAAGAACACACACTCATCTTCCCTTTTATTTGTTTTGTCTGTCCTTGTGGCTCAATTCATCCCCCTTCCCCCTCCTTGTAGTACTGCAAAATAGTGTTCGTTAGCTTATATGTGTGGCCTTTCTGTAATCTTCTTCATATAACTATACAAATACATGAATTTAAGTGATAAAAAGAGAGATAGGAGCATTTAAAATC
>NC_051408.1:2232065-2232347 GCF_015228065.2 Penaeus monodon
ATGAAGGAAATCTCATGCACTGTCTCATCACCATTCCAGATGTCTCGGAGAAAGCTGGAGGACCTGCTGAGCATCGAGGCATCGGCACAGGCACTATGGGACAAGGAAAAGATCTTCGAGGAAGATGCTCCGGCAGGAACCCCAGACGAGAAGTACCTGGTGACTTTCCCTTACCCGTATATGAACGGCCGACTGCATTTGGGCCACACTTTCTCCCTCTCGAAGTGTGAGGTAGGTGTATGGCATCTACTGTCTTTGTACTTGGATTGATTGCATGAGTGC
>NC_051408.1:2232408-2232718 GCF_015228065.2 Penaeus monodon
TGTTATGTGATTTTGGTGAAACTCTTAGTAAATCTTTGTTATTGGCTCCTGTCAAACTTGTGCTGATATTCTGTACTTTGCATAAGTAATTGGTAATGAATGTTTATATATTTGTACTTTTATGAAAACCTGTTCTCTTTATTGCAGTTCGCAGTTGGCTATCAGCGGATGAAAGGAAAAAGGTGTCTCTTTCCTTTTGGGCTTCACTGTACTGGTAAGATATTTGTCGCATGTTTGGAAGATAAAGTAATATTTTATTTTCTAGGATCCCTTTTTCCTGTATTGTCTTTACCTCTCTCTGCCTCCCCAA
>NC_051408.1:2232848-2233097 GCF_015228065.2 Penaeus monodon
GGCAAAGCTCTAATCATATGGCCAGCAGGTACAATTTGCAGTTCAGACAAAAAGAAAGACACAAAATATAAAGTTCCTCCTTCTCTGAACAGGAATGCCCATAAAGGCGAGTTCTGACAAGCTGAAGAGGGAGGTCGAGGATTTCGGATGTCCGCCAAACTTTCCCGAGGAGGACGTCCAAGAGGAGGTCCAGGTCCAAGAAGTGACGATCAAGGATAAGTCCAAGGGAAAGAAGGTGAGTGAAAGTGG
>NC_051408.1:2233338-2236584 GCF_015228065.2 Penaeus monodon
CTATTATAGATATATTGATCCTGTTTATGCCTTTAGATTTTCTATAATGGTTGTTGTAAACTTGAAGGGCATTAGAAAAAGTTGTATGTGTTAATTTATTAAGCCATCACCTTGTCTTACAAAAATTCCCCTTCCAGAGCAAAGCAGCTGCCAAGACCGGTGGGATGAAGTACCAGTGGCAGATCATGCGAAGTCTGGGCATCGAGGATGAGGAAATCAAGAAGTTCACTGACGAAGATTATTGGCTGAGCTACTTCCCACCACACTGCGTAGCAGATCTGAAGCGCGTAGGTCTCCATGTCGACTGGAGACGTTCCTTCATCACCACAGACCGCAACCCTACTATGACTCCTTCGTCCGCTGGCAGTTCATCCGCTTGAAGGAGAGGGGGAAGGTCCAGTTTGGAAAGAGGTGAAGTCTGAATGTAGCTTTCATTGGCTTCTTCAATGTGTTAGATGATAAAGTAGAAGATGGGTTGAATTAGAGGTCCCAGGCTCATCCTGGTTTCTCTACATGTGTGCTTTGGAACTACTCTGCAGACATACATTGTAAAAGAGAGGTGCTGCAAGTAATTATGGTAATGAAAATGCAGTTATAAAATATTTTTCGGGTCTTTTTCTAGTCTTGATTTAATTTGTCAGGATTATAAAGATATTTTGTGTAGACAAAAGAATTTAGTAACATTTTAAGTCTTAAGTGGTTAAAGGTAGAATATTTTCATGTTAAAGATATTATATATAATGGATGTGTAATAATGACACCGAATGTAACACAAGCTAACTAATTTAAAGATTAGATTTGAGTTGATAATAGTCCTTTAGATCATAACTCCAAGATTTAAAAGTTATGTAATGTTTTTTTAAAAGTTATGTAATGTGGAATTAAAATAGCAATTTATCCCATTCCAGATACACAATATTCTCACCCAAGGATGGCCAACCTTGCATGGACCACGACCGGTCAACTGGCGAGGGAGTCGGACCTCAGGAGTACACCCTCATCAAGATGCAGGTCCAGGAGCTGAAGGGAAAGCTAGCGGCTCTTGCGTCCAAGAAGGTGTACTTGGTTGCAGCAACCCTCAGGCCAGAAACCATGTATGGGCAGACAAATTGTTGGCTTGGGCCAGATTTGACCTATGTAGCTGTAGAGACCAAAGATAAGGAGGTTCTGATATGTACAAGGCGGGCAGCTAGGAATATGGCTTTCCAGGGCATGTTGAGTGTGGAAAATGAGGTGAAAACCATTCTGGAAATGAAGGGTCATGAGCTGATGGGAATCAAGCTCAGTGCTCCTCTCACCAGCTACAAAACCATCTATACCCTACCTATGCTGACAGTGAAGGAGGAAAAAGGCACAGGGTTGTTACGTCTGTGCCATCGGATGCTCCAGATGACTTTGCAGCTCTTATGGACTTAAAGAACAAACCAGCTCTGCGTGAGAAGTACAACATCACAGAAGAAAGGGTAAACGTAGAACCAGTTCCAATCATTGACGTTCCTGAGTATGGAACACTAAGTGCACCATCCATCTGCCAAACAATGGGAATCAAGTCCCAGAATGATCGGGATAAATTGGTCGAACCCAAAGGAAAAGGTGTATCTGCGTGGCTTTTATGAAGGCACCCTGTTGGTTGGGGACTTCAAGGGGAAGAAGGTACAAGATGTGAAGAAGAACATACAAGATATGTTGACTAAAAGAAGGAGGCCATGATCTACCAAGAACCAGAAAAGCAGATCATCTCTCGCTCAGGGATGAATGTGTTGTAGCACTGTGTGATCAGTGGTACCTGACTATGGTGAGCTAAAATGGCGTGCTGAGGCTCAGAAAAACCTTGATTCGATGGAAACTTATCATGATGAGGTACGGCGCAATTTTGAAGCCACATTGGGTTGGCTGAAAGGCCATGCTTGTTCAAGGACATATGGACTGGGCACAAGGCTTCCCTGGGATGAGACATGGCTGATTGAGTCTCTGTCGGACTCCACCATATACATGGCTTACTATACCGTTGCTCACATACTTCATAAAGACCTGTATGGCAAGGCTGGTAATGACTACGGGATCAAGCCGGAGTACATGACACCTGAAATTTGGGATTACATATTCCACCAGACGTGCAAGCCTCCACAGTCCCCAATCAAGGAGAAGTTCTTGACAAAATGAGACATGAGTTTGGTTATTGGTATCCAGTAGACTTGAGAGTGTCGGGGAAGGATCTGGTACCCAACCATCTGACTTACTACCTCTACAACCACACAGCAATGTGGCCAACGCAGCCCAACAACTGGCCCAAAGGAATTCGAGCTAATGGACATTTGCTACTCAATTCAGAGAAGATGTCAAAGTCAACTGGAAATTTCCTCACTTTGACTGATGCCCTTGATCGGTATGGTGCTGATGGAATGAGACTGGCTCTTGCGAATTCCGGAGATTCCATTGAAGATGCCAATTTCGAGACCCAGGTTGCAGATTCTGGAGTCCTCAGGCTTTGGACATTCGTAGAATTGTCAAAGGAACTTATGGCTGAGAAGAATACAATGCGTCTTGGTCCGTACACAGTTAACGATATCATGTTCACGGCTGAAATGAACTTGAAGATTAGAGAAACTGATGATTTCTACAAGAACATGATGTTCAAGGAAGCCCTGAGAACTGGATTCTTTGAGTACAGTAACTTCTTCCACCAGTATCGTGAGCGTGCACAAGTTCAAACTGGGATGCACTGGGAACTAGTTAATCGCTATCTTACAACCCAGGTGCAACTCCTAGCTCCAATTTGCCCACACGTCTGTGATCATGTTTGGATGAATATTCTTGGAAACAGTAAATCTATCCTACATGCTCAGTGGCCTTCTTCAGAGGAACCTAACCTCACACTCGTCAAGGCATCAGAGTACCTTGCTGATGCCTCGCACAGGTTCCGTCTCCGCCTCAAATCGCACATGACTCCAGCAAAGGCCAAGAAGGGGGAGGCAGCTGCTGTTCCCGAGCAACCTTCCCATGGCACCATCTGGGTTGCAAAAACTTTCCCAAGTGGCAGAGCATCATCTTGACAACAATGCATGGTCTTTACAAAGCTAACGGAGACAAGTTGCCCGATAACAAGGAAATATCAAAAGCTTTGGGAGCCAATGCTGAGCTGAAGAAGTACATGAAGAAGGCCATGCCTTTCGCACAAGCAGCCCGAGAAAGAATGAACACTATGGGAGAAAAGGCTTTGGGACACTGCTGAGAATATCTGAGAAA
>NC_051408.1:2236826-2236908 GCF_015228065.2 Penaeus monodon
TCCTATCACTCTACTTTCCCTCTCATCCATCTTCTCCTCCCCCTCCCTCCACCTGAAATTGCCTGCTCTCCGTTTACTCTTC
>NC_051408.1:2237121-2237341 GCF_015228065.2 Penaeus monodon
GCCTAAAATGTCAAAGATTGAATCGCGTACCTTCTTTTATTACCGAAATTGCAAGGTTTGCAACTTCGTGCAACAAATTGATCATCTAGGCATCTGCCATAAGCGCGAGCAGGATATGAGGAAGTATCTATATATATATTTGTGATTTTATACATAAATATTTCAGATTTTTTTTTTATCTGGTGTGGGGAAATCTGGTTTATATATACAATATATCAAG
>NC_051408.1:2238102-2238237 GCF_015228065.2 Penaeus monodon
TCTCGAAACCCAAGATACTGGAATTACGTATGTATAAAAAGGTAATAAGTAGGCCAGAGAATTAATTTGACAACCACGGATAGTGTGTTGAGGTGGATAGAGTAATTTGAGAAGATATTTGATGAAGATAACGAT
>NC_051408.1:2238344-2238519 GCF_015228065.2 Penaeus monodon
TCAGAAGGATGAAGTAAAAAGAGTGAATCACAAAGTGCAGAGGGTTATCAAGGAGGAATTGAGCACAGCCGTGAAGAGAATGCTAACTGGAAGGAGTGGTAAGGGGCAGATAACATAAACAGCGAAAGCATGGAAATGTTTAGAAGAGACAGCACTGGAATTTTCAACAAGATAA
>NC_051408.1:2240454-2240756 GCF_015228065.2 Penaeus monodon
AACGTAGAATTTTAAGGTGACAGCCATAGGTTTTAATTAATTTAGGCCTACGTAAATCTTCAATTATAATTATCATTATCATTATTCACATATGGAACAATTGCGTTAAGAATTATCATAGAAATTACTTTTTTTTAGAGTTCAGATGTTCAAACATGCAAAACAGAAACAACAACAACGATAATGACTACCAATAACATCTATTAAAATTTCATTACAGGATACAGACCGATAAGCAGTTTGGAATACTTACATATGTTAATGTTTAAAGCAATTTGCCAAACACGTATCCGTATCCTCGA
>NC_051408.1:2240778-2241009 GCF_015228065.2 Penaeus monodon
AAGTAATTCATGGATTATGAATATTCGTTTCACTTTTTTTTTTTCTTTTTTAATGCGTCACCTTTCCACGTAAAAAAAAAAAAGATGAAGGTTGTCCACCATTTGATTAATAAGGCAAGTTCACGAAGGAATTTTTTTGAAAAGGTTTCCCACAGGTGCGGCGAGAGCAACTGATGAGAGGGTGGGGAAAAAAAGGTGAAATGTGCTCTTAGGCCGCATAGGCTGATTAAT
>NC_051408.1:2241972-2242045 GCF_015228065.2 Penaeus monodon
TGCATTTACTCTTCGTCAAGTCTACGGAGACTTGCAATGGTGTGATGTTGTTATGGAAACGAGATTTAAAGCA
>NC_051408.1:2243687-2243949 GCF_015228065.2 Penaeus monodon
TTAGTGTATATGTCTTGAACATCCAAACAAATATATGCACGACTTAATAAATATGATGACTTAATAAATATGCATATATTTATTTAGTTGTCAGGTGGTTCGAATAAAACCACAATTTGGCGATTCGGACTACTTCAGTGTCTGAGTTGAGTTACCAGTTGTTCTTTTCTTTGAGCTTTGACCATTATAGTCCCTGGCCTCCATTTTGCTTCCAATTGTGTGATCATATGATGAATGAAAACTTTAACTTGGATGCTCTGGG
>NC_051408.1:2245505-2245673 GCF_015228065.2 Penaeus monodon
TAGTAATATCTTTGTCGTTGTAATTCACCACAGGCTTCATATTCTTTATAAAACAAAAGACAATAAATATGTAGATGTTAACCTTACGAGCTCATTTACGATTCAAATATTAATTGTATCATAAAATATAATATTGTTAACGCAACGATGAGAATTGATTTAGGCTCG
>NC_051408.1:2245708-2245802 GCF_015228065.2 Penaeus monodon
GTGGTCGCATCTTTGAATTTGCAATTGGTAAATATGCAGTTTACAGAGACATATTGCGTCCAATCCAAAAATTATCATCATATCGATACTGTGC
>NC_051408.1:2245828-2245892 GCF_015228065.2 Penaeus monodon
CAAAAATCCTGGGCCGAGCAAGAATATGTGTGGTCATCAAAATCTAATCAGGCAAATTTATCTT
>NC_051408.1:2246441-2246552 GCF_015228065.2 Penaeus monodon
CTCACGTTAAGGGCATCAATCACTCCCAGAAGGCTTGTGGTAATGAGGACCACGAGGCGATCACGTGGCCGAGACCGAACCACTCCGGGGACCTGTGCGTATAGCATGGCG
>NC_051408.1:2248378-2248534 GCF_015228065.2 Penaeus monodon
TTCTCGCAACGAAAGCTGGCCGTTTCCTCCTCATTTCTACCAAGGACATTTTCAGAAATCGAAGAGATACAAAATCAGGAACGTATTTCGGTTTCCGACTTCTTGAGGATTTATGGTTTGATCTCTGTGCCTTTGGTTGTCTTCGGAGGGCGAGGC
>NC_051408.1:2248660-2248870 GCF_015228065.2 Penaeus monodon
CAGTGGGGGAGGAGGGAGAGAGAGAAAAAAAACTGACAGACAGACAGAGAGAAACAAAGATATAAACAGACAAAAAAAAACAGTCAGCCAGACAGAAACAGGTAAACAGAGAGGAGGACATATAAGAAAGGGGAGAAGAGAAACGGAGAAAAAAGCGAAAAAATACATTATTTAGGACTGCCATGTGGTGTTAAAGTCCATAATATAATT
>NC_051408.1:2248939-2249006 GCF_015228065.2 Penaeus monodon
AAATGGTTCGTATTCATATGTAATTAAATATACATTACAGAAATAAAGAAAAAATCCCAGTAATAGT
>NC_051408.1:2249532-2250040 GCF_015228065.2 Penaeus monodon
GTGTGTGTGTGACTTACAGTTGAAACCGCGCCTTTCTGGCCATTTCGAACATCGGCCAACGAGAAATGAGCACAATCTCCACGCTAATAAAGATTCATCAAGAGGACTGCTGCCTCACATGCACATTTGTTTGAGTATCACAATATAAGCCATTATTTCGACAGCCGAAAAGCGTCGAAGATCATGAACACATGAACACAAGACCGAGTGAGAACGTTAAGGAAATTGACGAAATCCTCTGAATTAATTATCTGCTTATAACGTAAATGATTTTTAAAAATATAAATATATCCATGAGTAAAGAGCCTGTCGTGAAAGGTCTGCCCTAAATATCCTAAAAACATAGATGGAAGGAAATATCTTTATACTTCGTCAGCACTGGCGGAGATATTACTGAAGCAATAACTGGTCGTTAAAATGCCCTGCATTACTTGATCATCCTTCATATGCGCCCGATTTGCCTGGAATCAAGTCGGTTCTTAAGTGCAGCTATTTTGAGTCGAATGGA
>NC_051408.1:2250377-2250529 GCF_015228065.2 Penaeus monodon
CAAACCAGAATCCAAGCCAACACTAATCGCTTCACCAACAAACAAACCTCAAATGCGACACGAACAGCACCTCGTCAATATCTTAGGGTTTCGCACACGCCTGAGAAAACAGAGATGGCGTTCAGATATGATGGAGTCCAAAGAAATTCTAA
>NC_051408.1:2251148-2251287 GCF_015228065.2 Penaeus monodon
GATCTAAGAACTTCCCTAGGCCTGTTGGAAATTACTCTGTGCGTCACAAACCGTCTTATTGGCGAGTTGCACAATTTCCGCTAACTGTGTCGGGCACTGGCCAGCTGAGTCGAATGTGCGGCTCACGATGTTAGGAGTG
>NC_051408.1:2253557-2253951 GCF_015228065.2 Penaeus monodon
TTTGATCATCCTGACCTATGTTGAAGAGAAAGAAACCAAAATATGCAATCGATGAAATCCTGCAATCGAAATTCAGAAGAAAAAATATATACAAGTGTTAAAACTAATACGATTGATAATGAAAGCATGAAGTTCACATCAGATCTAAGCTACAAAGATTACGAAAAAAAAAAAATTCTCTCTCTCTCTTTCAACAGCATTTCCGCCCTATTTGTACTAAGCAAAAATCTCCTTTTTATTTACCAAGGATTCTTGTTTCATTCTCTCCACCTCACACCCTCCTCCGGACCCCTCAGTCAAGTTTCACTCGTTCATTAACAAAACATGACAGTAATTAGTCACATATGTGTCAGACTTTCTAACACTTGCTCTGAGACGGGTTAGTATATGTGCA
>NC_051408.1:2253983-2254923 GCF_015228065.2 Penaeus monodon
GCCCTTTAATCTTTAGTTCCTCTATGCTTTTATAAGTTCGTATCCCCTTTTCTGTGGCGTCCGCGATCGTCTTTTGCTTTGCGTTCGGATCCCCTTCTTTGAGAATGATACACGATATCAATGAAACACTTCTTTCACAGATACGATTTCTTTTTCTTTTTTTACGTAAGTTTCGCATACGTAATTTGATAAGTTGGGTTACATACCGTTGCACAGGACTTACGTGAACGCCTCAGGAACTGGGTTGGATACAAACGTCTCTTCTTCATTTAGTCTTTCTTTTTGAGAGAAAAAAAAAAACGGACATGTTGGAGCTCCATGGTGTAACTTGCGAGTACGTTGGGTACAAATACACATTAATTATAAATTGACATTTTATTTAGACGTGCATTTCCTTTTTCTCCTTTGCTCATGAGCTGTTGTTCTTATATCAGCCGCCGATTTTATAACGCTTCTGTACATCCAGATATTTCCACCCTAACAAAATATTCGCGAAATTAAAGAGACCCGGTTTGGAGACAGAAAGAGACAAGCATGCATGACTGCACCTTCGCATTTCATTGATTCATTCCTTGCATGATTGAAACCCACAAAAACCATGTAACTTTCTGCACACTTAAATGCTTGCGACTTCCATGAAATGTCATATCAGCTGTTTTTCCACAAGATTAAGGATGGAATCAGAGATTTTTATCGGAAAAAAAAAGCGAAAAAAAAAATACGTGGGTATGATGTACATATATTAGAAGAGGTAAATGTATATTTCGTCTGATGATAGCTTGGCTGTATTGGAATATTCGAGAAAAAAGTTGAATAAACTAGAGAAGATTTATGATTTATCCAAATAGCATTTTAGCTTAAGTTATGAGAACGAAAGGGTGAAACGCGTGGAAATTGTCTGAAAATTCACATTCATATCTCTATTGATGATTAACATTTC
>NC_051408.1:2255101-2255446 GCF_015228065.2 Penaeus monodon
TCGTAACTTTCTCCCGCTGTTTGTAACCATCTATCTACACCATCTGCACGCACCATCTATCGACAGTGTCCATCTGCACTATGCCTCAGCCTCCCACATTCCAGTTATTCCGGAATATTCCAGATTGGCGTCAGGAGTCAAGGGGTTACATATGCAATAGGATCGCGTGATTCATAATTTCCCTCCGCTATTTTTCTGACTTTTTTTTTCTCTTCATATTTATTTTCTTTCTCTCTTTCTTTATTTATTTTATATTTCCGTATATGTTTTTTCTTGTGTTTCTCTCTTATTCTTCTGTTTTTCTTTTCCTTCTCTCTTATGCTTCTGTTTTTCTTTTCTTTCATT
>NC_051408.1:2255628-2256282 GCF_015228065.2 Penaeus monodon
TCCCTTCCTTCTCTTCTTTTTTTTTTTCTCTCTCTCTCTTTCCTTCTTTTTCTTTTTTCTCTCTTTTTCTCTATTTCCTTTGTTTTTTATTCTTTCCTCTCTTTTATTCTTTTTTTTTCTTTCTATCTTTTTTTTTATTTTTTATTTGTTTTTTTTAAGATTTATTTTCAATCTTTTTATTGCATTTTTAATTGAAGTATTTCATTCCTTTCTTCAGTTTAGTTTCATTCTCTCTTATTCGTGTTTCTTCTTTATTTGATTTTGAATATTTTATCTAATTCTGATAATTTTTATCATTTATTTTTTTCTATGTCTATTTTTTTCTACAATTTCTTAAAGCTTTTATTCCTCGAAACATCATTCTTTCGATAGACTAGACGACCAAAAAACAACAATATAGACAGCATTTCTAGACAAGCTTTATCAGTGACAGTTTTCCGTCAAGATTCCGTAGGCCTAAAGCAAGTGCCAGCTGCCACAGGTGAGCTAATTAGTGTAGGCGGACTTCTGCTCCCTCGTCCCGGCCAGGTAGCCTCACCTGAGTGCGTATAATGTTAGTATATACACAGATATGTATTTCCGTGTGTGTGGGGAGGGGCGGGAGCGTGTAGGGTGTGTTTGTATGTGTGTTGGGAGGGGGTTGTTTGTGTTCGC
>NC_051408.1:2256388-2256574 GCF_015228065.2 Penaeus monodon
TTGTATGCTTTTATGTGATACGTATCATGACCGCTCTCAAGATTTTTGTAACGCAATAGTGGATATAGTAACACATGCAGTCGGCAGATCATGGAAAAGGGGACACGCTGGCAATTCACTGTCGAACTGATATTTAATTCGAAAGGGATAAGGGAACCAAGAATTACCAGCCCTTATCCTTCCTGT
>NC_051408.1:2257493-2258127 GCF_015228065.2 Penaeus monodon
ACCCGTTCTCCTTTTTTGTAAGAGTACAGAATTGCGTTGTTTATGATGCTACTCGTCTGTTTAATTATATATTCCCAATGACAAATTCATTAAATTGGTGCTAGTATCACTGACAAAAAAAAAACATATTTATATAATTCTGAAAGGAATTTGTATAAGCTCGTCGTCTTGGGCACTGGCCTAGGAAGGGTTGTATTCGTATCCTTGGAATCAAAACCAAATAAAGAATGCCTCTGATTATTAAATCCTAACATAAATAATGCTGATGATAATGACGATCATAATATCCTTAGTCATAGCAATACTTCCGTGAAATAATGCCAGTCTATACATGACACAAATGAAAAAAATGAAGATGATTGACGGAAAATCAAGCCGAAGTTGAAGTCGTCGCTGGACAGAACGAAATAAAGACTCGAAACCGGCCATGATTGATCGCCGGCCAATAAATTCATTGGTCTTTCACCTAAACTCCCCAGGTGTTGAGGCCAACCCTGATATCCTTACCTACATATCGCTGGGATACATTTACCGTGATTTACAGTCATCATTCATGAATTCAAGTCCAATCACTGGCGCAGATGAACCCTTCGATGAAAGGACACACACGAACACATGCTCACTCATACGTATG
>NC_051408.1:2258286-2258786 GCF_015228065.2 Penaeus monodon
GTTTGCCCCTCATAGCAAATTTTCCTCCAATCTTGCATCCCCACGTATTCCAGTAGTTTTATATTATTCTAGATCAGAAATTCCCAAATATCTCATAGCTCATAGAAAATAACGACTTCATAATGGAAAAATTATATAAATATAAGCAAAAATATGTGAAAAAGTACATAACCTGGACTAGATCTACTCAGGTAATAAGGAAACGCAGTAATTAACTTTAGCCCCGTTACCCTTTGGTCCCAAAGGTCAAAGACCAAGTAATGAAAGAAGTGAAAGTGTGAAACAAAATTAGATTATCAAGCTAGGCCATTTTTCAGTGTTTAAAGTGATAGTGATAATGCGCTAACTGAAAGAAACCACTATTTGTTACTCCGAAAAATAAAATCACGTTTTCTTTTTTATACAAAGTGGGGAGACTTCAGTAAATTACACTCTCACATACAGGTCACTCATTTTTGACTGAATACTCTCATCTTTATCTACTGTAGGGTGCAATTTTT
>NC_051408.1:2260659-2260996 GCF_015228065.2 Penaeus monodon
CTCAACCTTCACCCTTATGTATTTTCCTCTGTCATTCAAGAAGAATTTCCATCACCACATAATACGCGTAGCAACATGACTTCTATGAAAGTCTCGCCAAGGCACGAGGTAAATGCATTATAATTAACAACGTTTGTTCTTTAATGGAAAAAAAGCAGCTGTGACATTTGCATATGATAAATTACAAGAGGGAGTAATTATTAGGATATTTTCAATTCCCTAATAACAAATTGCATCCATAAAACGTCACTTACAAGATAATATAATTATCGAGTAAACCTAAAATTATTTGAGTAAGATAAATGAACAAAGTGGCTCATAAGACTCGTGTTCTACC
>NC_051408.1:2261985-2262059 GCF_015228065.2 Penaeus monodon
CTATAAAGAGGATTTTTACTTAGTTGAATCAATGATCTGGTCGATGATTCTCGCGAAACTTAAACTAAACGGAT
>NC_051408.1:2262090-2262203 GCF_015228065.2 Penaeus monodon
TGGCAAAGTGACTTGAAAAAAATAAACTTTAATATCAAAAGGAAATAATGTTTAATTTCAAAATAATGATAATAGTGTACTTTTCTCACGTGATTTTGTATTCTGTTTACTTT
>NC_051408.1:2262255-2262644 GCF_015228065.2 Penaeus monodon
CCTCTTTGTACGTGATTTAACATAATGAACATTACTTATTAACATTTTGCATAGGGAATAAAATTGGAATGATATGATCTATCCAGATTTTGACGTTCCGTTCGTCAAAGTCTGAATACATTTTAGACAATATGATCTCCCGTGCATGGACGGATGATGTAATGACGTAAACTATACTTGCATTAGGTCATTTTATCCTAGAAAAATGCGTAGTAAACAAGAAATGTGTATTTTAGAAGCTTATTTCACCCCAAATCCTATTATCTTATGATTTGGAGAAACACGTTGGTTCCATATTTACATGCTTGGAAGTGAACGTGTCCGGAACGCTTGCGAGGGACAAGACTTCGACTTCCGTAAATGTTCTATACCAAATTTTCTCATGAAAG
>NC_051408.1:2262699-2263813 GCF_015228065.2 Penaeus monodon
TTCGCAACCTTGTCTCATACATTAAGTATATAGCATAATCTTCGAAAATACAGCATCGATAAACTCATTCGGACGTGCCTTAGTCAGAACCTTTCCTGTGCCGGGTCTCGCGCGAGGAGGAGGCCACATTTCCCTTATTTTTGCCGTAAATTGGAGAGAATTGATTATCTCGACGGGAGTTTCCGACACTATTAAGAGGTGAGAATGGTGTTTGATTCGTATAACTGTCCATGATGGTCAGAATATTGAGTTTTAGGGTCCAAATAAACTGCCTTTTTTGTGCAGGTGTTGATTCTAGTTTATACTATTGTCTGCGACTGAAGATATTAATTAGAAGGAAATTAAGGATATGTCCAGCGAATAGGGTTTAAGAAAAGGAGTAGTTTCAGTTTCCAACATTAAGTAATGCTATTGTAGTAGCACTGAGCTGAAAATTCTTCGTGAAATAGGCGCCGAGGTGAAAGTTCTCACACCTTACTGTGGCTTTCAGAAAGGGATTTTTATCTTGTAATTGGCTTTGCTCTGTCCTCGAAACTTCCTCGAAATCTGCTGCAGAACTTCCGTGAGAGGCGCAGCTGTCGAGCAGGTCGCTGTGCTGCTCAGTGTCGGCTCGTCCTCAGAGTTGCCGAGCTGCAGTGCCCCAGGCGCCCACTGCGAGCATCGGACGGGGGACTTTGTGGTGTGCATCTGGCCGCCTGCTTTTCTGTTTCCGCCACGCTGTTCTGCCTCTATGTGTTGGCCGGGGAAAGCTTCCAAGGTGCCCGTTTACCGCACAACAGGGATTGGCCCAAGCATGGATCGCTTTACGAACTGAACAAACTAAATGATTTATCAATTAAACTGAATTATAGTAGGTTGTGCCATCAGTGACAACCCATTTTGATAATGCAGAAACAACATGTAAGTAATGTATCATCCTCACAAAGATTACGTAATGCAAACAGGAGTCATGCAACAATGAACTGCACATTTTTGGACAAAATGAAATTTAACTGCGCAAGTTACGACTTTTGAAAATAACTTGCCTGCACATGTAAGGTTTCCAGTCTGGGCTAGGCATGTGACTCCATCAACCTCATGCAAAAATAATATGCAACATTTAACATGTCATCAT
>NC_051408.1:2264023-2264354 GCF_015228065.2 Penaeus monodon
TAAAATCCTTATATGGTGTTTTCAATATATTAAGAATGATTCCCCCCCCCCATTTAATCAAGACACAAACAGAAGGTCCATGCCATATGGTAGTGTGGGATTCATTAGAACTTCTGGAAACAAGAAGTTGCATGCAGTGTAGCTCCTCATTGCCAGATACCTGATTTTATTTTCAATTATTATTAACATCACGACCTTAGCCATCCAGACCTCACCAGCCTGAGAATGACAGCCTCTATGGGCCCTGGTACATATAACTGTTGAATTATTTTTTCCCTTGATTATTTTTGTTATAATGGTTTCATTTGATTATTATCATATTGGACACTAA
>NC_051408.1:2264391-2264917 GCF_015228065.2 Penaeus monodon
CCCCAATTATTATATTTATATTGGAGAGGTTTTTGGCTGGAGTTCTAGAGACTATAGGGGTGCTGCCCCTTTGTTAAAAGTTACCCGGTAACTCCTTCACCTTCAACTTAAATCAGAAGTATGTTCAAAAGCTTATTGTGTTTCAAATTCCAGCTGAATTTAGGTAAATCTTGAAAATAGAATGGAAAAGCATAGGTGAAGGCTGCATTTGGGAATGCTATCGTGTTTGGGCAGCTCCCCATATTATTTGCAAATGCCCGTGATGCGTCCCCATAAAAAGGGAAACACACTCACTTCCCCTTTTATGGAGAGCTTGTCGTCTTTTGGCAATTTCTGTATGGCCTTTCCCCCTCCTTGTAAAAACTTGGCAAAATAGGGGTTCTGTTAGGACTATATATGTGTGGCGCCCTTTCTGTGAAGATCTTCTTTTCTAAATTTTTTGATTAGATACCCCATTTTCAAAGGGTACACATTTGAATTTAACGTTGATTAAAAAGAGGGAGATAGGATTTCATTATAAAATCAA
>NC_051408.1:2264956-2265240 GCF_015228065.2 Penaeus monodon
GATGAAGGAAATCTCATGCACTGTCTCATCACCATTCCAGATGTCTCGGAGAAAGCTGGAGGACCTGCTGAGCATCGAGGCATCGGCACAGGCACTATGGGACAAGGAAAAGATCTTCGAGGAAGATGCTCCGGCAGGAACCCCAGACGAGAAGTACCTGGTGACTTTCCCTTACCCGTATATGAACGGCCGACTGCATTTGGGCCACACTTTCTCCCTCTCGAAGTGTGAGTTAGGTGTATGGCGTCTACTGTCTTTGTACTTGGATTGATTGCATGAGGTGC
>NC_051408.1:2265314-2265617 GCF_015228065.2 Penaeus monodon
ATGTGATTTTGGTGAAACTTAGTAAAGCTTTGTTATTTCTTCCTGTCAAACTTGTGCAGATATTCTGTACTTGCATAAGTAATTGGTAATGAATGTTTATATATTTGTACTTTTATGATAACCTGTTCTCTTCATTGCAGTTCGCAGTTGGCTATCAGCGGATGAAAGGAAAAAGGTGTCTTTTTCCTTTTGGGCTTCACTGTACTGGTAAGATATTTGTCGCATGTTTGGAAGATGAAGTAATATTTTATTTTCTAGGATCCCTTTTTCCTGTATTGTCTTTACCTCTCTCTGCCTCACCAA
>NC_051408.1:2265748-2266075 GCF_015228065.2 Penaeus monodon
TAGGCAAAGCTCTAATCATATGGCCAGCAGGTACAATCTGCAGTTCAGACAAAAAGAAAGACACAAAATATAAAGTTCCTCCTCCTCTGAACAGGAATGCCCATAAAGGCGAGTTCTGACAAGCTGAAGAGGGAGGTCGAGGATTTCGGATGTCCGCCAAACTTTCCCGAGGAAGACGTCCAAGAGGAGGTCCAGGTCCAAGAAGTGACGATCAAGGATAAGTCCAAGGGAAAGAAGGTGAGTGAAAGTGGGATAGGGAGAGAATAAGAATGAAGGAAAGAGGGCAAATGGGAGAAAATGGGAGAGTGAATGAGAAAGAGACTTGAA
>NC_051408.1:2266110-2266177 GCF_015228065.2 Penaeus monodon
TAAAAGGAGAAAGAGTATGAGAGACTGAAATATAATTATGGATGAATAGGCTGAGATATGTATATAA
>NC_051408.1:2266241-2271206 GCF_015228065.2 Penaeus monodon
CTATTATAAATATATTGATCCTGTTTATGCCTTTAGATTTTCCATAATGGTTGTTGTAAACTTGAAGGGCATTAGAAAAAGTTGTATGTGTTAATTTATTAAGCCATCACCTTGTCTTACAAAAATTCCCCTTCCAGAGCAAAGCAGCTGCCAAGACCGGTGGGATGAAGTACCAGTGGCAGATCATGCGAAGTCTGGGCATCGAGGATGAGGAAATCAAGAAGTTCACTGACGAAGATTATTGGCTGAGCTACTTCCCACCACACTGCGTAGCAGATCTGAAGCGCGTAGGTCTCCATGTCGACTGGAGACGTTCCTTCATCACCACAGACCGCAACCCCTACTATGACTCCTTCGTCCGCTGGCAGTTCATCCGCTTGAAGGAGAGGGGGAAGGTCCAGTTTGGAAAGAGGTGAAGTCTGAATGTAGCTTTCATTGGCTTCTTCAATGTGTTAGATGATAAAGTAGAAGATGGGTTGAATTAGAGGTCCCAGGCTCATCCTGGTTTCTCTACATGTGTGCTTTGGAACTACTCTGCAGACATACATTGTAAAAGAGAGGTGCTGCAAGTAATTATGGTAATGAAAATGCAGTTACAAAATATTTTTCGGGTCTTTTTCTAGTCTTGATTTAATTTGTCAGGATTATAAAGATATTTTGTGTAGACAAAAGAATTTAGTAACATTTTAAGTCTTAAGTGGTTAAAGGTAGAATATTTTCATGTTAAAGATATTATATATAATGGATGTGTAATAATGACACCGAATGTAACACAAGCTAACTAATTTAAAGATTAGATTTGAGTTGATAATAGTCCTTTAGATCATAACTCCAGGTTTTAAAAGTTATGTAATGTTTTTAAAAGTTATGTAATGTGGAATTAAAATAGCAATTTATCCCATTCCAGATACACAATATTCTCACCCAAGGATGGCCAACCTTGCATGGACCACGACCGGTCAACTGGCGAGGGAGTCGGACCTCAGGAGTACACCCTCATCAAGATGCAGGTCCAGGAGCTGAAGGGAAAGCTAGCGGCTTTTGCGTCCAAGAAGGTGTACTTGGTTGCAGCAACCCTCAGGCCAGAAACCATGTATGGGCAGACAAATTGTTGGCTTGGGCCAGATTTGACCTATGTAGCTGTAGAGACCAAAGATAAGGAGGTTCTGATATGTACAAGGCGGGCAGCTAGGAATATGGCTTTCCAGGGCATGTTGAGTGTGGAAAATGAGGTGAAAACCATTCTGGAAATGAAGGGTCATGAGCTGATGGGAATCAAGCTCAGTGCTCCTCTCACCAGCTACAAAACCATCTATACCCTACCTATGCTGACAGTGAAGGAGGAAAAAGGCACAGGGGTTGTTACGTCTGTGCCATCGGATGCTCCAGATGACTTTGCAGCTCTTATGGACTTAAAGAACAAACCAGCTCTGCGTGAGAAGTACAACATCACAGAAGAAATGGTAAATGTAGAACCAGTTCCAATCATCGACGTTCCCGAGTATGGAACACTAAGTGCACCATCCATCTGCCAAACAATGGGAATCAAGTCCCAGAATGATCGGGATAAATTGGTCGAAGCCAAGGAAAAGGTGTATCTGCGTGGCTTTTATGAAGGCACCCTGTTGGTTGGGGACTTCAAGGGGAAGAAGGTACAAGATGTGAAGAAGAACATACAAGATATGTTGACTAAAAAGAAGGAGGCCATGATCTACCAAGAACCAGAAAAGCAGATCATCTCTCGCTCAGGGGATGAATGTGTTGTAGCACTGTGTGATCAGTGGTACCTTGACTATGGTGAGCTAAAATGGCGTGCTGAGGCTCAGAAAAACCTTGATTCGATGGAAACTTATCATGATGAGGTACGGCGCAATTTTGAAGCCACATTGGGTTGGCTGAAAGGCCATGCTTGTTCAAGAACATATGGACTGGGCACAAGGCTTCCCTGGGATGAGACATGGCTGATTGAGTCTCTGTCGGACTCCACCATATACATGGCTTACTATACCGTTGCTCACATACTTCATAAAGACCTGTATGGCAAGGCTGGTAATGACTACGGGATCAAGCCGGAGTACATGACACCTGAAATTTGGGATTACATATTCCACCAGACGTGCAAGCCTCCACAGTCCCCAATCAAGAGAGAAGTTCTTGACAAAATGAGACATGAGTTTGGTTATTGGTATCCAGTAGACTTGAGAGTGTCGGGGAAGGATCTGGTACCCAACCATCTGACTTACTACCTCTACAACCACACAGCAATGTGGCCAACACAGCCCAACAACTGGCCCAAAGGAATTCGAGCTAATGGACATTTGCTACTCAATTCAGAGAAGATGTCAAAGTCAACTGGAAATTTCCTCACTTTGACTGATGCCCTTGATCGGTATGGTGCTGATGGAATGAGACTGGCTCTTGCGAATTCCGGAGATTCCATTGAAGATGCCAATTTCGAGACCCAGGTTGCAGATTCTGGAGTCCTCAGGCTTTGGACATTCGTAGAATTGTCAAAGGAACTTATGGCTGAGAAGAATACAATGCGTCTTGGTCCGTACACAGTTAACGATATCATGTTCACGGCTGAAATGAACTTGAAGATTAGAGAAACTGATGATTTCTACAAGAACATGATGTTCAAGGAAGCCCTGAGAACTGGATTCTTTGAGTACAGTAACTTCTTCCACCAGTATCGTGAGCGTGCACAAGTTCAAACTGGGATGCACTGGGAACTAGTTAATCGCTATCTTACAACCCAGGTGCAACTCCTAGCTCCAATTTGCCCACACGTCTGTGATCATGTTTGGATGAATATTCTTGGAAACAGTAAATCTATCCTACATGCTCAGTGGCCTTCTTCAGAGGAACCTAACCTCACACTCGTCAAGGCATCAGAGTACCTTGCTGATGCCTCGCACAGGTTCCGTCTCCGCCTCAAATCGCACATGACTCCAGCAAAGGCCAAGAAGGGGGAGGCAGCTGCTGTTCCCGAGCAACCTTCCCATGGCACCATCTGGGTTGCAAAAACTTTCCCCAAGTGGCAGAGCATCATCTTGACAACAATGCATGGTCTTTACAAAGCTAACGGAGACAAGTTGCCCGATAACAAAGAAATATCAAAAGCTTTGGGAGCCAATGCTGAGCTGAAGAAGTACATGAAGAAGGCCATGCCTTTCGCACAAGCAGCCCGAGAAAGAATGAACACTATGGGAGAAAAGGCTTTGAAGGACACCGTGGAATTCAACGAACGAGATATCCTGGAGGAAAATATTGACTTCCTGCGTGGAACCCTAGACCTCGAAGGACTCGAACTGCGCTGGACGGAAGAGTGTGACAATGAACGCACCAAAGAAGAGGTAGTGCCAGGGGAGCCTTATTTGACCTTTTCAGTGGCCCCAAATGTTGCCATGTCTCTGGTCAATCCACAGCCTCATCTAGGACTCTTTAACTGCAAAGTTCCTATCTATGACAATGACATGCCAGCATCCGTAGCCAGCCGGCTAAAGCGAGTAGAGCGGGGAGTAAAACCTTCCATGAAGGTCATTTTCTACAGATACAAGGATCCACTTCTTGGTCCACGGATGCTTCCTTCTCAGGCGACCATCACACAGATAACAGAGGAACTAAAAGAAAATGTGGTCTTCAGTCTCAAAGAAGACAGTGTCCATTTCACAAGTAATGGCACATCATCATTCTTAGGAGCAAGCGTTATTTATATGGTAGAGTAATATTGTGTTAATGCCATCTTCAGTTACCCTTTGAAGAATAAACATCTTAATATTTTTGTCACAATTCAGAGCAATTTACAAGAGCTAAAGTGGAAATTTGATAAATTGGGTTGGGTTGATAGTGTTTATATATAAAGTATATGCTATTGTGTTCTAAAACAGTTAAATTCTCTAATGAAAGAAATTTGTGTGGATGCAGAGGGGGTTACCTTTTGAGAATTTATCATAATAGACTGATGCTTTAATCAAATGAGCTGAGAAATGTAAGAAAAACATTATTTACGAAGTTTTGCTTTTTTAATTGTAATTATAAAGATGAATATTACGCAATATGATGTTTGGTTCTAATCATAACGTGAATCATAGGTGAACATTACCAGTTATTTATACTTGTATTTAGGTGTTTTATTTATAGATATTTTATATAAGAAACAAAAAATATACACCAAAAAATAATATGTCCTTAGGAAAATGTGTCATATTAGGAAATTCTTGTTATAGTAACAGATATTTGATTATTTTTTACTTTAATAATGGATGATGGCCTCAAAGCAATATACAAGTTGTTTAGATATTGTACATTTGCATGCCGATGCAGATCAGTTCATATTAATGAGAGAAGTGGGATTTCATGTATTTATTTTTATTGGGAAGTGAGTTTCTTGGTCAATATGTTTAATGTCTGTAATAATACAAACATTGAAATAATAAAAGTAAAGCACATTGATATTGGCTTTTCTGTTTACATAAATATTGATTCACCAAATCTGGCTTACATGAAAAATTGTTGGGCTAACAGTGATCAGACTGAAAGATGGTCCACTGTAACCGATTCCAGTAAAAAAAAATTATAATGTTAACTGTAGAGTCCAATGGTACAGGTCTTTTTCTTAAAGTTCACTTTCTTCTTAAATCTCAAACTCAGTACAGAATCAATTAAAGGCTGTCTCTAAATTTCTCAAGTTATCTGTATTACAAAAATGTAAAGTTGAATTACTTCAAGTAGAAAATTGTGAATTGAAGTACACAAAAGAAAAGTTATATATATATATATCCAGTGTGCACATGAAGTTCTGAAATCGGCCAGATTGAATAACCCCAACAGTAATAATGACTGGTGATTCTGGTAATTCATTATGATGATGAAAATTAAAATGATCATTATAATATTCGAAGTATCGTGAGCTCTAAAGATTTTGAGTAAGAATATGTATGCACTTTAATTTTTTAAAGTGTG
>NC_051408.1:2271260-2272186 GCF_015228065.2 Penaeus monodon
CACAATTTTTATTAAAAAGATTTTTCTTATCTGGACAAACAATGCAAGTTAACATGACAATCTTTTATAACAATTGACCCACAGTCTTTTAGTAATGTCATTATGTTACTTGAAACTTTCTTTCTAAACATTTATTATTTGCCAAAAATAAAAAACTATGATACAAAAAATACAAAAATGGATACTATACAATATGAAGTGTAAGAGGTGTGACAATTATTATCATTGTAAGTCTTTTATGATTCAATACTTGAATTACTTTCTTTTAACATGTTATATTGCAATAATAAAAAACTATGATACAAAAATACAAAATATTTTAATACTATAGCAATAATAAGTGTAAATTGTGGCGAATGATATCAATTATTCTTTGTAACTTTGTCTGATTGAAATATTGCAATTTATCATTCTCTTGCTGAAAATTGTATCTAGTGCTGTTCAAATTATCCTATATGGAAGACTTCTTTAGTAATCAAGTAATATCTTTTCTTAATGCTATCATGGCAAATAATCTGGCAATTATCATACAAATTTCTTCTTTGAGCTTAGTAAAGTAATTATCGGATAATGAACTTGGTATTTTCTAAACATTGATTCGTAATCTTGAAAACTTGTATTCCAATGCGACAGCTGCTTTGCCAACTCTGGTTTATTGTGCAGTGCAGTAAAGCCCTTTCAATCTGGCCTTGTATTTCATCTGCAAAACAAATGGATCATATTTAAATATTTGGCAATTTAATGTGTAATAACTGGAATTCTGATTTTTTCTACAAATGCTCTTAAGAACTTACAGGAATAATGTCTTTATCAGTATTCTTAAACTTTTTTTTTCACATAAAAGAAGAACAAAATTCCCTATGATTGGTACATCTGGCAAGCCATAACCAAAGAACCAATTAAAGATCTTTCCTTAATTACCAACC
>NC_051408.1:2272230-2273154 GCF_015228065.2 Penaeus monodon
AATCACCTCAAATCTTTCAAGAGCAGAGAGAGAAGCCTTACCTGGCAGCTTTGTGTTAACCAGTATAGGATGAGGAGGCAGAGGTCCCCAAGACTCCTGAAGATGCAGCTCTGATTCCTGGTAGTAAAAGCGGCTCAGGTAGTTGGTTAAAGCGATGGAATCCACTGCCGCTGCCTCAGCTTTCTTTGCTACTACCATCTCCAGCGAATTCATATGGTTACCTGATGCTGTTCAAGGTTAAGAGGAGAACCGTCAAATTCATCCTGAAAGTGTTACTGTGGCAATTGGAAAGGTCCAATTCTGGATTTCTTTAAAAAGAATTTTAGAAAGACAGTTTGAAATAACTAATTATATACTCAAACCATTACAATAATAATGATTGCTAAATGCTATTCATATTATTTAGTGACAAAATTTAGCACATCTCTTTAAACCTTAAGTTAATATAAAAACGTGTCTGTATATCACAATGAAGACAGAACAGGTACCCTGAATATCAGAAAAGAATGACGCATTTTCTCCCATCTGCTTCAGGGTAAGAAGAACTTGTCTGGCACTGCTGATAGAATTTTCACTCGCATATGCATACTTGCAACCTCGCAGATCTAGGAATTCCTTAACTCTATCTCTGCATGGAAATGGAACAATGGAGCAAAATGTACTTGAAAAGCATGGAAATGTGATGTGTAAAAAAAAGGCCATATAAGAAGTAGCAGAAAGACACTAATGACAGAGTGCCATAATTTGTGTAACTTTGACTGTCATTAGTGTTTGCAGTATTCTGAAGCTTGTAATTTCTGTGGGGAAAGGGAGCAAGATAACACACGAAAGGTAAAATTTAGGAGACCATTCTGAGTCAACTCAACAGGGTGAGAGATAAGGAAATGACTATTTTACAATTAAATATTGAGGAAAACCAATTTC
>NC_051408.1:2273181-2273438 GCF_015228065.2 Penaeus monodon
TTTGAAGTCACTAAATGGAACACAAATTGTGGGAAGCAAGAAAAAGCAATCAGATGAGCATCAACAACTGCAAAACTTGAAAGTCAATCCGTCATTAATCGGGTCTCAGGAAATGAATGGATTCTGTGCCATCACGAGGAAGGAAAGAGCCATTAGCCAAAGCAGGTTCCAGTGTCTCTTAAAGGAAGGAATGGCTACAGTTTTGCTTGTTATTTTCACACCTTTTAGCAAATTAAACATTATAAATAAATAAATAA
>NC_051408.1:2273766-2274399 GCF_015228065.2 Penaeus monodon
AATTTAGTCAAAACTCTTGCCATCTACTTCATGTATATTCAAACCTACAAATATAAAACAATACACTGTGTATAGGATACAGGCTGTATCAAAATACAGACTCGGCAAAAGAAGCAGTATCAAAGGTGAAAAGTGTTTAAAATCATATTAGTCGCAAACAATAAAGTTATAGAAAATACAATAGCTGTCTCAATAAAAATTCAAGTCACATAAAGGGTTGATAACATTATAAAATAAAAGCAACTATGTGGTAACAAAATTAACATCGCCATGGGCTGAAAAACACACAAACGAACTTACCTGACATCCCTATGAACAACGATGTCTGCGAAGTAACCGTGGACTTCCCCTCTCACGGGGTGTTTTGTTGCAGCGCTTGCAGGAAGCAACTTGAACTTATTGGAAGACCGAAACTGATCTATGTACGTTGAAGTTCGTACAAATGCTGGAGCAAAAGTTGTGATCACAATTAAAAACAAAATTATGAAGAATTAACATAATGAATGGACTGGTATTCCAAAAAATTTGCTCTCAGGGTTTCAGGCGTGTTTATTATCATTTCAAATCACTGTTAATACAAAATCATATATTCTGTACACATGTATTATCAGTAACTATGAAAGCTTCTCAAAT
>NC_051408.1:2274768-2275937 GCF_015228065.2 Penaeus monodon
CTACCCATGTCAACCCTCTCGTCATCCCCTCGCTGGCTGTCCGGTCCTGGCCTCCGAGAGTCATAGAGGAGAATTGTTCTCAGATTGAGTTCTGTTTCTAGGTAGTCCGCCAGAAATTCATAATACTCGACCGGAAGACTCGGGCACATGTATGTCGCCAAGCGGAGAAGCCTGCACTCGGTTGTCATGGTTGATCCGTCTGACTGGGGGGAAAAAAAAAAGGCAATTGGTGAAAAATATTCTTCTTACGACATATGAATAAATTCCTTCAAAAAGATAAAATAATCATTCCATTTTTATGAATAATCAGTATGTTTCTACTTTTATTACTTCCAATCAGAAAATAATTTTATCCCAATTTTACAAGAATTAGATCTAAATTATAAAAGACTTAAGGAAAGGAAATTTACAAGCAGATAAACATTTATTTCTTAATTATTATTCTAAGAATGTAATGTTTTGTCTCCAATTAAAAGTCTCATTCACTGAAAGCAATACAGCTACACAGAGATTAGCAAGGTAACATAAAAAGCAACATTATATCACTTTTCATATCATTATATCACATCACTTTTCTCTCAATAACAATAATACTAAATAACAATATCAAGAACACTCAATAACAATATCTTTAAATATCTTGAATAACATTAATTCTAAATAACTACAACTGTGACTAAAATAACAATAACATTTACCCTCAATGACAATAACAATACCATCAATAATAATCATCAATATTCAATAACAATAAAAATAACATCAATCACCAATCACAATAACGTCACATAACAATGACATCAGCCTTCAATAGCACTTATGCCAACCTTCAATAACATCAACCACCAATAACATCAACTATCAATAACATCCAATGTCAACCAGTCAACCATCAATCACAATAACATCAATTATCACTCACAGCAACATCCAATAACCACCAACCACAATAACAGAACCATCTTCATAACTTCAACCACAAATAACGATCACTTCGGAACTTCACCAGAAAAGCGACCTTAGGCCCAGCAGGAGGAGGCAGCAGCAGGTAGGCACCGTCTGCTAAGTAGAAGTGGCACCAGGCAGTGGCACCGCCTGCTTTTTTGGCACCGGGAGAGCCTGCTGGGTGCCACTGAGTCTGGGATTAAATAAAGAAATCGGTGCCTACG
>NC_051408.1:2275954-2276031 GCF_015228065.2 Penaeus monodon
CATATCAGTGGGTATCTATATAGGGGTAATGGCGAGGTTGAGATGCGTGCTGTGTGGGGTTCTTGGTTTTAAACGAG
>NC_051408.1:2276075-2276425 GCF_015228065.2 Penaeus monodon
CGGTCTCTCTCTATGCGTATCATTCTGCAACACAGATTTTCCTCCCCTTTGAATATTAAGAACTCGAAAGAAAAACACATTAAAAACATAAAAATAATAACACAACATCACCTTTTATCTCTTCCAACAAGTATACAACTTTCCTTTTTTCACTTATACACTTATAAAAACCTCACTCAGCCACGCACTTACAAGCAGCCGTCTACAGGAGCGATGCCGGCGCTGGAAGACCCGAGAGCGCCGTTGCAACAGCTTAGCAACATGCAACTGAGTCTTAACATCCCCCGCTCCTCCTCCCCCCCCCCACACTCTTCCCCATTTCCCCTGAGGACCTTTAAATCCCCCCCCCC
>NC_051408.1:2276446-2277617 GCF_015228065.2 Penaeus monodon
ATTCATCCCCTAACCCTAAGCTCCTCCCCTACAGGACCCCCTAAGCCCCTCCCTTATGGGGTCCCCCTTAGCCCCTCCCCTATAGAACCTCCCCTAGGCCCCTCCCATACAGAACCCACCTAGGCCCCTCCCATATAGGACCCCCCCCCCTAAAACCTTCCCCTATGGGATCCCCCCTAAGCCCCTCCCCCATTGGACCCCCCTCCCCGTCAGCCCCGCCCACTAAGGGAGGGTCTCTCTCCCCTTCCCCCTCCCCCTGTAACAGGTTTCTCTTGAGCGGTTGCCAAGTCCCTTTTATTGATTTACCTTTTTTTCGGAAATCAAGGTCAAGTGTCTTTGGAAACGGTATTCTTGTGAGACAAAAAATAAATAATTCCAGCGTGTTATATTATGAATCGACATGATGATTAGTATTTTCTTCTGTTTATTTTTAGTTTTGAAATGTTTTATGAAGAAATAAATCGTCACTGGCAACTTACCATCAGCTGACGGAGCCACGCCTTCGAGTGCATGCCTTTTGACTCCAGCATTAAACGTTTCGTAACGAGGTTAAAGAAGAATGAAAAATAACCAAAAACGAAAAAAAATAAAGATGAGTACATACCTCTTTTTTCCTCCGTAAATCTATTCCAGTCGTTTCAGGTGAGTTGCAATAACCTAGACGTTATATATAAAGCCGAGAGCGCCCCTTTGACGTAATATCACGTGGATTTCGGCTGATTTTATCAAGGTCAAGTTGTCGCGAAGCCAGCTGATTTATCTCTCATAACTGCAATCTTCTTAAATGCTTTTAGGTACGTGATTAAACGTAAAGATGTTAAGCCCTTGAGAAGATGTGTACTCACTCACGGAGACTTAAAACACGTCGACTGCGATGGAGGGCAGCGGCGAGACTGAAAAAGTTCACGGGAAGTATAAGGTCAGGTCAAGTTAGGCTGCCAGGTGGGACTCGTGCTGGGTGACCAGGAGAGGGAAATTATATAGGGAGAAAGGAAGTGATCGATCAGAGACAAAGCCACTAATTATACCAGGGTTGTGTGTGCTGTGGGGGTGGGGATCTTTTACGTTTGGGAAGATCATGAAAAAATACAGCAGGATATGTTTTTATATTCATTTCTGCATGTTTTACTTTCATTCGCTTCCTCTTCATTCTGAACAGTGTTGGGTAATC
>NC_051408.1:2277998-2278751 GCF_015228065.2 Penaeus monodon
AGATACGATAAGCTTCTCTTGACAACTTCACTCCCCCCACTGACAGCGGACTATCGATGACATGTTTGCTAAAATCCCTTCCTCCTGTTTACACTCTCGCCAAGAAATTCACGTCAATATACTGACACTTTAGGAAGAACAAAGTATGAGGTACTGACCTTGGTAACGTCGGAGGCACAGAGGCTGGGTTGGGTGACCGCCGTGGCAAAGGTTATTGACCTTGTGGAACGAGAGAAATTTTCAAAGAGTAAAACGTACATATTGACGATTTCTTCATTTTGATTTAATTTCCCTCTCATTCTCTCTCTTTTTATGTTTACAATCTTTACAAAACGGATTTTATTAGTTACGTATTTTTTATCTACTTATTGAAGGAGGGTTTATTCTTTATTGAAGGAGGTTTAAAACAGGAAGTAGAAGTAAAAATAACCGGAAGTGAGAAAATATGAGGTACTTTACCAAATAATATTACTGAATGGATACTGGCAAAAGACATAAAAGAGATAATAACGACATGGGGATTTTTTACCCTTTTCACATGGACTTTTTGATTTGCAATGGAACGTTTTCACAGTGAGGAACGACCTAGTTTGCCGATGAGGATTCGTAGGAAATCAACTGCCAAGCTCAATTAAGGTCGTTTATACTGAAAGCACGAAAGCGATATGGGAGGAAAATACATGGTTTCTTTTGTGCTTGGGTTATATTTAAACTGAAAGGAAATGTGAATCTATTGTAACGCATCCATAAAAA
>NC_051408.1:2280935-2281084 GCF_015228065.2 Penaeus monodon
ATGGCTAGTTTTACCGCCATATCAGCATAAATTTTATTCTCGCGTGTCGGGAAACGAGATCATTTTTTTCCTCGTTGATTCATTTATTAAAGTGACCTAATGCGGGCACTCATATTGCGAGTATTAACGGCGATGAAAGTTTAGAGGTT
>NC_051408.1:2282508-2282969 GCF_015228065.2 Penaeus monodon
GCCACTTCTATACATTGAAACCATTTTAGATATCGTAATACCTGTCAGGCAACCTCATTTCAAGTCCAGTGTGGAAATCCCGAAACTTGACCGCTTCCTCGCTCTCAACACAAGCCACCACATCTCTTCTACAAATTCTCTTCTACAAAATCTCTTCTACAAAATCTCTTCTATGAAATCTTTTCTACAAAATCTCTTCTACAAAATCTCTTCTACGAAATCTCTTCTATGAAATCTCTTCCACAAATCTCTTCTACAAAATCTCTTCTACAAAATCTCTTCTACGAAATCTCTCCTACAAAATCTCTTCTGGAAAATCTGTCTTTCTGGCATCTTGATTTCTGTTCACTTATCCGAAAGTAAACAAAAATGTGTTGTTGATAAAATACCTATAGCCTCACACATTTATAAGTGAGTGTGAACTTGGAGATGCATGTAATGTTTTGTTTTACTCCAGCTGT
>NC_051408.1:2283771-2283841 GCF_015228065.2 Penaeus monodon
GGCCAGACTCATCTACGCAGACTGAACCACATCAGAACAGGTTCCCACCTAACACTGACACATTTTTTCC
>NC_051408.1:2284021-2284225 GCF_015228065.2 Penaeus monodon
TACAAGATAATGCCTTATATCCATCCCGGCATCTCAGCATGAATAAAAAATATATATTATGAAGATTATTAGGAAAAAGATTAAGCAAGAGTAAAGAGTACTCGGTATGAAATTACCATAAGGACTACACACTTATTACCTTCCGACTAGATATGACAACGTTGAAAATAGTATTTACAAAAGACAGTAGAACCACACATAGTG
>NC_051408.1:2284656-2284830 GCF_015228065.2 Penaeus monodon
TAATTACAAAGCAAAAGATAATAGTTCCTGGTGAGTAGCTAACCACAGATGTTTTGATGGAAGCTAATATGATATGCAAAGCTAGCTTTACCTGGAATAAGAGAACTCAAGATCTATTTTGGGGAGAACAGCAGTACAAGATTTAAAAAGCTGTTGGCCGATCAATCAGTATGG
>NC_051408.1:2285096-2285395 GCF_015228065.2 Penaeus monodon
TTATCAGTATGGTATATTGTAAGGAAGATACTCGTGGTTTGGACAATTTAAAATATTAGATTAGGGTTAAGAAAAAAATGGGTGCATGTTAATCAAAAAGTCTTGTGTCCTCCAAGGAAAGTTGAGTCAGAGAATAACACATAAAGATTTCCAAATGGGACAGATTATTTCGTTTTGAAAAGAATAAGACTGGGGCATTGTCAGCATTAAACTGGCCAGTCTTAAATGACGGTTGCTGTGTGATATATTAAACAATAGGATTTGACGTGCTGGTTTTCCATCCAAAATAAATCTTTAAG
>NC_051408.1:2285425-2285497 GCF_015228065.2 Penaeus monodon
TGAAGAATGGTGTCAGGTTGGAAATACACTTGGAGAGTTTGGTTGACACTGCAGGTGAATGTGAAATACTGA
>NC_051408.1:2285609-2286050 GCF_015228065.2 Penaeus monodon
TCTGATTAAATCATTTGAAGTCTTTTGAGAATCCACGAGGGATGATAACATAGTGTCGTCTCTGCATGAAGTCAGTGTTTCCCATAATCAGGGGAACACTGACTTTGCATGTGAAGAAGAGGTTGAGCGTCATTGATATTTCCACAAAAACGTTAGACTGGCCTTTAAAAACCAGTAGACATATGAGTAAGACCTCCTCATTTTCCCGCTCTAAAGGGACTTAAAATATCGCTAAATATAGAGTAAACTTTTATTTTTTTCCTGTTAGATCGTAACACTAATATCACACTCTTGATTCTAAGATGTGAAAAACTGAATACAAATATAGGACTGTTTTCGCAATGGGTGTTTCGCAATCTAATCTATACTAAAGGCACATACAAATAGTGAAAAAGAAATCTAGCTGAATTTGTATGGGATTTTTTTTTTTTTTTAATACGT
>NC_051408.1:2286106-2286379 GCF_015228065.2 Penaeus monodon
CTAATAGAGCGTTATTACATATGTTTTATCATGATATTATAAGGAATATCTACTCAGCCCTATCCTGTTGTGTAAAATGAGACACAAAGAACCACGTTACCCTTCTCCAAACTCATGCTTTTCCAGCCTAGATTTCAGTGTTACAGGTGATAAGCCTCCACTGAAAATGTCAATGTTTTAAAGGAAGTTCCAGTTTTTAGCAAGTCTCACGAAAAATTTCTTTAGCCTTAGAGAAAATAAACGCCAGATAACATGTCAGACTTTTGGTATAAA
>NC_051408.1:2286430-2286802 GCF_015228065.2 Penaeus monodon
AAATTTTGCTTTTGCTGCAATCATTAGATTGATACTGTTTTCCAATAATATTGACAAGGTTTTATATGTACCTCGACAGAGAAGACAGAACAATGAAATTATCCCTAAATTAGTTTATGATTTTTTGCCCATATAAAGCAAGTATAATGATATAGTTACCTTTAAAATACTGTCGTTTTCTGTCACAGCCCCATGAAAGAGAACGGAAAAAGAGTATGATTTTATTGGAAACTATAACAATCTGACTTCCCATAAAATAAAAATAAATAAGAATGTGTTTGTAAGAATGGTTTTTAAGAATGATTTATTATACCAGCATCTTTTTTTCTGTGGATGTAAGGAGGTAAACGCAAGCCGAAGGTTAAATTACAA
>NC_051408.1:2287211-2287374 GCF_015228065.2 Penaeus monodon
AGTTGATTGTTACTAAAACAATAATGTATTTTTTATTCTTGCTACAGGGCAATATTTCAAAATTCCCTTGAAAAAAAAAATGTTTTATTAATTTGTATTTTGTCGGAAACGTGCAGAATAATCAGAATGTGACATATCTGCCAGTGTGTGTGTTTGTTTGTCT
>NC_051408.1:2287426-2288081 GCF_015228065.2 Penaeus monodon
TGAGACCTATAAAAAACTGTAATCTTAATACGGATATAAACTGAAACGAAGACAAAGGAATACATATCATATGTAAGAAAAATGATAAAGGTAATGAAAAAATACTATTGACATTTTTTTCTCTCTTTTTTGTGCATTTACAAAGTTAGATAAAAAAAACAGTGGGGGGGGGGAGATGAGTAGGGAGAGCGGGGTCAAAAAAATATATTTTTTCAAAAAGTCCACGTTGATAATACCTATGGATAATCAAAATATAAAACGCCCATCAGCTTTTATTATTGACAAAAGCCACGCTCTCGGATACATAGTCTAATATATAAATAAACAAATGTATCGTTTTTTCCTAAACATATTTTACCCCTGCAAGCTCTTCACGTGTAGGCCAATGGCGATCTCGTTGGATATCAGCCTGCGAGTCTTGAATAACTCTAAATAGCTCTACCTTAATAGATAGTAATAGATAACAGCTGACTAATGTTATACAGCTGTTACTTTACCCGCTGTGGCAATACCAGAGCGGGTATATATCGCATAACAGGGTCATACCACATTAGCATACCGCATATCTCTTTGGCAAAGAATAGCCTTGGAAATCTATTATCGCATTCTCTCACCCGCTGTAACATATCTTACGAAATAGATCGTGTGGGTTTTG
>NC_051408.1:2289038-2289204 GCF_015228065.2 Penaeus monodon
ACACACACACGCACCTATCTCCGTGGGCCAAACCATTAGAGCTGATCACCTACCTCGCAATCACACACTACCCTTTCTCCTGGTGCGTTCACTCGCTTCCCAATGAGCGAGAAATGATCTATGGGAAGATCATCTCCTCCCGCGAGAGGTAAATGAGGGCCAGTAT
>NC_051408.1:2289229-2289796 GCF_015228065.2 Penaeus monodon
CCTCCTTCTACCGCTATTAGCTAATTGGTTCGAGACGATTCTGTGATAGACTACAGACGACAGAAAAAGGGAGGGGAATTCGATCCTCTGGAATTCTCAGAGAATCGAGATTGGATTCCATGCTGTTTGGGGGTTGCCGTATAACTTTCTTTTTTATTATCTTCATAATCGATATGGTTTGTTTACCTGATATCTTTGGTATTGTTTTAGAGATTTTTTTATCGTTTTTCTTCAACAGTATCGTTAACAGTGTACCATTTTCGTCTGGCTATTATCACCATTATCAAAACCGTTACTATATGTACTATCATCTTTAACTAAGTGCATATTTCCGGTACCATCTTTTTTCATCGTTGTTATCAATAGTATCTTTAATATCATCATTACTAAACAGGTATCATCATCATCACTGTCATTTTTATTTTGCAACAAATATCATGATTGCAATTACAGTGTTACAAATATTGTCATATTTAGTATTAATATATTTATTGGAAAATGTCCATAGCCACTATTGCCTAAACCATAAGACTGTAAGTGATTTAGATTTTTAAAAAATGGGAGATG
>NC_051408.1:2290056-2290231 GCF_015228065.2 Penaeus monodon
CACATGTCTAGCATTTGTATCACTACCACTAGTAATGCTACCGCTACACTTCTTTAATGACTGTGTTCATTATACTAATGGTAACAGCGCAGTTAGAAATTTAATTATTTAGGGCCGATAACCCTAGAAAGTTTTTTGACATGGAGCTATAAAATAGTTTTAATTTACTTTTGCA
>NC_051408.1:2290522-2290742 GCF_015228065.2 Penaeus monodon
AAGATCAGCGTCCACCAATCTTCGACAAAAGCAATATCTCTTTAGAACGAATCTTCGACGCACTGACTCTGGTTCCCGTACCGGTTGATTCTCGACACATCCGCTGTGAGTTGGAAGCCGGTGTCCTGTTGCCTGACGGTTGCCTCCAGCTCGGCCTCTCCTGTTGACAAGCGACGTCTGCTGTTAGGTGTTGGGTGGAAGAGGGATTTGTGCTATTGAT
>NC_051408.1:2291042-2291595 GCF_015228065.2 Penaeus monodon
ATAGAATTTTAACAGCTTATATTTCGAAAACTAGTTAAGCTGCTCTGATCAGTAACCGTATCATATGAACTAGTTATATCAATTTGGCAGTTATGCTATATTGATATAACTAGCTATGATAGTTTGAACAACAGCTGTATTATTCTGTATTGCAGAAGTACCATTGAGAACAACTGTTATCATATTTGCAGTAAAATATATTCACATTGAACTCAACAAACAATAAGAACTAAATATATGATATGACTGAATATTGTAATAAAAAATAATAATTGAATAGAAAAAATACAAAGAACAATACAGTAATTTAGTAATATTTACAATACAGATATTTCAAAGAAGATATACCATTCGGTAGTTTTATTTCCTGCAAGCGGAGAGGTCATGAGCTCGTAAACTTGCCTGGTGTAGTTATGAAGGTCACAGAGACTGTCGTGACCTTTGACCCCGCGTGAGGTGAAACACTTTGGCGACTCGACCCTACTCGACCTCCTTTGACCTGTGGAAACGAAGGACCGATATTCATCCCGATTGAACTTTTCGGATTAAAATT
>NC_051408.1:2291639-2291889 GCF_015228065.2 Penaeus monodon
GTTTCATGTAAAAAAATAAAATAAATAAATAAAAAAAAACATTAAACGAAAAAAAAGTTTCAGAAAAGAATAAAAAGTTGCAGTAGAAAATAAAAATGATATGAACGTTTAAAAAAAAAAAAGATAATAAAAACTTTTTTATTTCAGAAAAAAAAGTTTCAGGTAAAAAATAAAAAACTTTTCAGAAAAAAAAGTTCCAGGTAAAAAAAAATCAAAAATCAATAAAAAGGTTCCATATATAAATAGAAAC
>NC_051408.1:2292074-2293839 GCF_015228065.2 Penaeus monodon
AGAATAAAAACCCTCGGCCATAACATACAACAGACAATGGAAATCCCTGTACATGAATCGACATGAAACCACGATACACAAAACGCTGCACCACCCCTACAACCTGTTGCACATTCAGCTGCACACATTCAGGGTAATCTAGCAACATGTGGTTCAGTTGTTCCACGACGAAATCGGCCGCATCTCGGAGTCTCTTGTCGCTGGCGTCCACTCGATGGCTTTGTTCACAGGTACAATAGTGTTCAGGAATGGAGGCGTCTTCGCAAGTTCTGTTCAGTGAGATCTCGCGGAACAGACTCTGGCCGTGCGGTAAGGGAGGCAAGCTGGGAGAGAGTGTGAGAAGGGAATGTGATAATTTGGTAAGAAGGGGATGTGGTAATATGACATGAAAGGAATGTGGGAAGTTGCACTGTTTGTGGCTAAATCATCTATGTCTATTTTTTTTATTTACCTATCGATCGCCCGGATAAACCCTGAATACTTTTATATATTGTATCATAGTGTAGGGGCAGTATGGGACGTATTTATTTATTCTGATTATCATTTTAATAACCGTTCTGTGCGTTGTGTAATTTGTCAGTATTGGCTGTTGTCATTAGCTGAAATTTCTTATCAAAGACACATCATTATCAGTCCAGCTACAGATAATATCTCAGTGTCAGGCTCACCTCTCCGCTGCTTCCTCGTACCCGCCAAAGAGGATATCTCTCAACGTCACATGAAAGTCGAAATTGGACACGAGTCGCCTTGTGTTTGTCTCCAAGCCCTCCCAGGCGCGCGGGTAGCTGTCCCTGAACCAAGAAGGGAACAACGCGAAGAGAAAAGGCAGCCTCTCCTCCAGCAGGCCCGCGTACGTCGACCTTATCTCGCCGAACCTGATGCCGTGGTCGCTCAGGAGGAAGACGACCGTGTGATCCAGCGCCCCGCTTGCATTTAACTTTTTTAAGTATTCGACTGAAGGCTGGTCCGCTGCAGACGCCCATTCGACCACCGTGTGAGTCAGACCCGTACTCCAGTATAAGGCGAAGTAGGGGAGGTCCTTAAACGTCTCCGCGACGGACAAGGAATAATCGTATATGACAGAGATGCTTTTCGTTCCGCCCTGGCAGAGTGCGACATCCGCCCCCTGTCCTGCGCTGTGCCTGATGTACCGGTCGGACGCCAGCATGGAAGGCCGGTTGTAGTAGTCCGTCGGCTCCCTCAGGAAGCCGAACCTGCCGTGGTGGAAGATCCCGACGGAGGGGACGTCCTCGCCGTACACGGTGACGTACCCGGCGTCGGAGAAGTTCCTCCAGATGAGGGGACAGGCGTCGAAGATCGTGTTCACCGGCTGGCACGTCCGCCTCAGCTCCTCCTGCGTGAGGCCCATGAGAGACGCTGCCATGTTGGGACTCGTGTTGTCGGCCACTTTGTTGAAGGCGTGGAAGTCCAGGGCGCCGAGGTCGTCCTTCAGGAGGCGGAAGGTGCGGGGCATGTTACGCCGCATGTTGGCGCGGGAGACGGAGTCGATGCCCATGATCAGCACACTCAGGGGCATTTTGCGGCGATTGCCGGCATATTTCTGAGGCAAAGAAAAGAAAAAAAAGGTCAGGATTGAGATCGGGTTTACACATGTGTTCGAATGAATTATATTTATAAAGAATCATTTACGTCAAGGTATACTGCTTAGAATATACTTATTCGCGAGTATAATTTGTAAGTATAATAATAAACCAGAAGCAAAAAAACAATTTCCTGTCCACTTTGTCACTCGGTATTTTTTTAC
>NC_051408.1:2293893-2293984 GCF_015228065.2 Penaeus monodon
TATATATATATGTCTGTCACTCTACCAAACACAACACAATCTGCAATTATGAATCCAACGAGGAAATACGAACCCTTTTGTATATTCATAG
>NC_051408.1:2294034-2294599 GCF_015228065.2 Penaeus monodon
GTTTATACAACAGTCAACAAAGGGAAGTATTTATTTTAATTAAACACAAGATTTTTACCGCAGCGCCCCATGTACCCTGGCTTTGTTAGTGAGAGCGGGCGTGACGTGCCGACAAATATATGAAAAATGGATAATGATGATCATATTATCGAAATACATATTAAAATGGTGAGATTAAAAAAAAAAATCATCGGTAACAGGATTGTTATTCCACAATTCCGAGTGTCCGATGTTAACACTAAATTAGTAATTCTTTGAAAATCCACTTTGCCACGGTATGGTCTGCTCTAAAAAAAAAAAGGTCTATGTATATATGTAAAAAAAGAGAAAGGTTTATACATATATATAAACCTTTTCTGTTTTGAGAGTAGACCATACCGTGGTTTTTAACATGTATTTCCATAATATGATAAATCACTATCCATTTTTCATATATTTCTCGGCAAGTCAAGCTCGCTCACACAAAACAAATCCAGGGCACACGTAGCAACTGCGGTAAAAAAAAAAAAAATCTTGTGTTAATTAGAATAAATACTCCCCTTTGTTGACGTTCGTATATACTTAA
>NC_051408.1:2294724-2294872 GCF_015228065.2 Penaeus monodon
CTATGAATACACAAAGGGGTACCTATTCCCTCGTAGGATTCATAATTGGGTTTGAGAGACCGACACAGAAAACCAGTTATTATACAGTTAGATGTACATTATGTACGCTATCGTTATTAAGGTATGAAGAGAAACACAGTAACGGTAT
>NC_051408.1:2295295-2295512 GCF_015228065.2 Penaeus monodon
AAAACCATAAAACCACAATATCTATCCATATCATATCCCTTTCAAACAGCTACATACTCTCCACTATACCCCGAACCCCTGTCTCTGTGTCACTGTAATCGGTCCGGCAATTAGCAGCGGGATTCTTGCAATGGGTTCAGGTAATTATCTTTCCTGTGCGATTACGGTTAATGATCTCACAAACCCAGAGGTAAAGGGGTAGAAAAGGTAGATTAGA
>NC_051408.1:2296355-2297075 GCF_015228065.2 Penaeus monodon
GCACCATTCTTTGCTCTTTCTTTAGTAAATACTGAAGACAAAATACTTATAACCCTGAAGATGTGTTTCTTATCCATATGAGAAACAAATTAATCTCAAAAAGGTAAATATTACATCTTTCTTATTCAATGTTCCGTCTATTTTAACAAGCAATTACTAACTCTCAGTGAACAAAAGCTTTATCTTGAAAATTGAGCAAAGCAAACACGGTAGAATACATCCGAACGAAACGAAATAAACAACTCGTGTACTTGTAAAAATGAACGCACTCTTTCGGACAATTCCCCGGATGTGAATGGGACTCTTTGTCAACATTTAATTGATATTATATTGCAGATTATGATAGAGGAGAATAAATATATATTTTTTTTATGTAATTGTTATATCTTGTAATTTTGGAGGTTTAATGTATCGTCTTAAAATTTGTCTAGTAGAAATATTTACGAAATATTGATTCACCAAGCGATGAATTTCGAAACAGTTTCCGAGCAATATTCGAAGCCACAAATCAACGCGAAACCTGTGCTTAAGAATCTCGGGGCGATCGTATATTTTCCTAGTTCCTTCGTTCGTAAATAAGGAGGAATTTGAACTGGTTCCTCTATGAAAAAAAGAGAAAAAATGAAGACTTGTAAGATGTCGGTTGAACACGAAAGGAAGTAATCGTAGAATTTATTTTATTTTATATTTATTCTGTATGGAACGAAGGAAACTTCAAGT
>NC_051408.1:2297320-2297661 GCF_015228065.2 Penaeus monodon
TATTAATCTTCAACCTCACATGACAATTCTAATAAGTTGGGCAGCCAAGATGAAATTATTAATTACTAAATGTTATTGATATTTTTTTTCTTTTCTCAGAAATCATTGTAAGCTTAGAGCATTTCTCTCTTACAAGCAACTGATTAATTAAAGTTGTCTAGTGGCATTCGAGCAATTTAACTGAAGGTTTGTTATATTTCTGAATTGATTTTTTTTTTTCCTTGATATTATTTTGTCGAAAACATACGTGCCGAAAAAAAAAGTTTTTATCATGAAATACTGAATGATTAATGATTAAAGCCTTGCCACTGCATATCCCTTTGATTAATTAGTTAATGACT
>NC_051408.1:2297681-2297813 GCF_015228065.2 Penaeus monodon
TGCCATTGTTTTTTGGTTTTCATTATGAGTACCGCAAAATTGCTGTCAGCAACGTCAGCTGGCGGTAAATAGAATCTTTCCTTAACGTGGCTGCTATATCAATTGGAGATGTTTACCTGTATTCTGTATCTG
>NC_051408.1:2297917-2298077 GCF_015228065.2 Penaeus monodon
GCTTGACTGAGCATTTACCTATATATTTATCTCTTGACTGTACCTGTAAATGTGTATTCTTCTTCCGACCAATTACGACTGACTTTCAACTTCGCTTGATCTTGAACATGTAACAAGTTGGTGATTTTGTGTCAAGAATCGCATTAGCATTTCCTGAATG
>NC_051408.1:2298471-2299492 GCF_015228065.2 Penaeus monodon
TAACATTTCTCCACGCCTTAGTTTAATCAGTGTCTCTCCCTCCTCTCCTGACGCAGCCTCTCGGACCTTGAACACCATCTGGCATCTCTCTCTCTCTTTCCCGACAACTACATAACTATCGTTCAGTGCTCCCCGTGATAGTCCCAATAGCACACGTATACATCAGGCAACTTCTTCTTCTTTCTCGTAGCCCGTAGTTAACTTCACAAACTTCTAACTAACTCCAAACGAAGCTAAGAAGTTCAGTGGATATTTTTGTTGTTCTTGTCAGCGTTGGATGTTCCGGGAGAACACGATTTCGTAATTTAGTTTTATCATTCGTAAGTAGCTTATGTGCTTAATTATTTATTTTTTAAAGGATAATAGAAGAAAAATCTTTGTCGATTCAGTATTACAAAATTGGAGCCCTTTTTACTTTATTTATCTATTAAATACTTATTACTATTATAATTATCAGTATTTATCTATTCATATATTTTTGATTCGACATCGTAATACCAAACGTAAACCCGTTTTGTTAATGATTATCAACCTCCGTTTTCTTTTTTTCACCTATTATCTGTCAGGATAAAAAAAAAATACAGCCTCACATGAACGTAGAACCGTATGATCTCGATTCTTTTATCCGATGTTCTCTCTATTTCAAAACAGTTCCGAAAATATCAAAATTCTTCCCCCTCCCCTCTCCCTTCGGTAACTCTCCCCTTCTATCGTTCTTTATTTACTTATCAACCTCTCTATCCATTTTATCCATTGCTCTGTTCTTTAATTCCCACCTGCTGTCATTACTTCGATAAATCAGAAAAATGACAGAAAATACAACGTAACTGCTGTCTCACTTACATACTTACAATTCATAGTGTTCGAGCAGATGATGCAACAGCGGTACTTTCATGCAAATTTGGTAGAGTTGCGATTGAAGGCGCTTTAGACCAGGTCTCATTTTTGAATCACATGAGCGCAGTCTGTCCGGTCAACACATGATATAAGGGAAGTGAAATGTATGCTCTGTTATATTTTT
>NC_051408.1:2299794-2300007 GCF_015228065.2 Penaeus monodon
ATATATATACACAGTACATGCATGTGTGCGTATATGTGAGCCTTTTATTAATTAATATCCTACGAAACTAAACTCCATGTTACCTTCATGGACAGGCTAAGCCCACCAATAATGGCTAGCGACAAGGCTCGAGGTAAGAATGAGGGGGGGGAGGGGGGAAGGGGAGAGGGCCAGTGTCCTCTCGCTCATAAAATCACAGCCTGGCGGTGGGGT
>NC_051408.1:2300105-2300278 GCF_015228065.2 Penaeus monodon
ACGCGGGGGATCAATACCTGTGTCCTTTCGGGGTTAATAAGAGGGTGTAGTTGGGTTTCCTGAGACAGAAGCTCCAGGCGCGGCTTTTATTTCCCGGTCGTGAAATAGAGTCAATTTCAAGACCGAAGGATTTGCATGTTAACGAAACATCGGTATGAGCATTATCATTATGA
>NC_051408.1:2300324-2300719 GCF_015228065.2 Penaeus monodon
TGTCCGTTTATTTAATGATCAATTAGGGTTGAATAGTGGAAAGTTGCCCCTATCTGAAACTTCGCTCAAATGCGATATTAATGTTACGCTAAAAATTGATGTTTTTTTTTTTTCCTCTCCACCTAACCTTTTATTTTTAAACAAAACATAAACCTTTTATTTAATGAAAATCTCTCTCAACTCTCAATTCGACTTTCTGTTCTACGTTTCCTCAGACCTTACCTTATATCCATCCCGTTTCTTCTTGGACCTCCGAGGCTGCAGAAAATAGTGCACGTTTCTGTAGACAATAAATGTTCCGTCGTGACAGGTGACCAGGACGCCGTCCTCATCGATTGGCGTCTTTGTCTTCATCAGCTTTACCTTCTTTTTCAACCTGGTGGCAGAACACGTAA
>NC_051408.1:2300888-2301374 GCF_015228065.2 Penaeus monodon
CTGGCTGTGCTGTTAGCGTCCAGAGTGTAGATTTTGAAGCTCTCCCAACATGACTAACGTGGGTTGTGTTAGTTGCATGTTCAAGACGGATTATGCAACTTGAATGAGTTCTGCCGTTACTGCAACATGTAGGTAAACTGTTAATATCCAAGTTCTGGTCATAACCGCCAGCTAACAACCCCAAGCTACTCGTACCTAAGAAACTTTAGCTTATAAACAAAGTTTGCCAATTACCAAGTCAAAATGTCAATGTAAGTCTTTTTTCTTTTCTTTTTTTACGTTAACGGGGGGAGATACATTGTAAGGATAAGGCCTTACTGTCACATAATATAATCGTTTGATTTTTGACTCGTTGTCCGCAATGGCTGCTTCCACAGTGGGAATATTTATAATGCCTCCTGTACGTGGCCTTAAGAATGAAAACCGAATTGGCAACTTGACTTGACGTTTTCATGCAGTTGACGTCAACAAATAGCAAAGCAAAAC
>NC_051408.1:2301653-2301830 GCF_015228065.2 Penaeus monodon
ATTTAAACTACAGAAACTGCAAAACCGTAAGCAAATGTGTTCCTATAAGTGTCTAAAGTAAAAATAAAAAGAGAGTCAATGAAAACGACGCCAAGGATATTAAATTGACATAGACCAAAATTGAAGCTGATACGGACGAAACACTTAATACAGTATTAATTTCTGTTCCGCATGCAG
>NC_051408.1:2301873-2302043 GCF_015228065.2 Penaeus monodon
GACGCTTATAGATACACGTGGCACATACAAAACTGATACAAAAATTACTAACTGGTAACTCCCTCCATTTATCGTGCTATACAAAGGTGTCAATTGTATGTATGTATGAGGCGGGGGTGGGGTCTGTTAATGAATGACTTTGACATTTGGTAATAGACTTGTTTGTCAAC
>NC_051408.1:2302132-2302310 GCF_015228065.2 Penaeus monodon
TTATTTCAGTATGCTACATTTACCATTCATTAACACAAGGAGCCACAGACAAAACCCATGTTACATGATGAACAAAGCTTCGAAGCCCTTTTACCAGAGTTCGATCCACGACTGTATCGATCTAATTGTAAAAGTTTCAAAATCCCTTCTAGAACCTGCAAATCATAATACTTACCCT
>NC_051408.1:2302343-2302597 GCF_015228065.2 Penaeus monodon
CGCCAATATACAAAACGAAAGAGCCATTTTCCTAATACCTATCACTCACCGAAATTCACGATCGCAAGATATCGTGAAATTATCGAAACTCTGCTCGACTCTCGTGATCCCTTGGTATTCGCACTGTAGATGGGCGTCGAGGATGCCGTACTCTCTGGCTCGGTCCTTGTGCAGGATGAGAAACAGTCCTTCAGCCGCAGTCAGTGGCCGTCGCAGGGAACAGAAGAACTGTTTTAAGAAACGGGGCTTTTGGG
>NC_051408.1:2302633-2302729 GCF_015228065.2 Penaeus monodon
AGAAAAACGATTAAAAGAAAAGAAATCACCGAGAATGTCCATGTTTTAATTTTTTGGGTGTTCTTGGGGAATGTTTATCCGTGTGGAATTGTGGTG
>NC_051408.1:2303038-2303245 GCF_015228065.2 Penaeus monodon
GCGCACCTTCTTGGGCATCCTCGCTCGAAACCTGGCGACGCTGGGGTGCGAGGAGGCGACGGCGGGGATGACGCAGCCAGGGGTGTCCAGCACGAACGCCCGCGACTCCCTCACTGTGCGGAGGGCGGCCGCGGAGGGCGGGAGGGTTGGTGAGATTTTCTTGGGCAGGCTTTGGGGAATGCCACGCTCTCTCGGGACGCTAATCTT
>NC_051408.1:2303468-2303768 GCF_015228065.2 Penaeus monodon
TCATGCAAGTATGATAAAAATAATAAGTAATATTTCAAATACAAGACGTATGTCTAAAAATAATAATAATTCATTACACATTCACAATCACTAACATCACTAACAAGTCGCTTTGTTCCTGTACATATTGACGTTCCAATCATAAAATTCCTTACGATCCATCTCAAATTTTATACGGACATACGCCGGCAAAAACTTGTAAATATTGGCTGATGTAAAAAGAAAATGGATCGTAATTTTCCAACTCTCGCGAAGAAAATTGTGTACTTCAGTGTAGATTGCCACGTGTATTATTTTATG
>NC_051408.1:2303886-2304132 GCF_015228065.2 Penaeus monodon
ATTATGATAATAATAACCAATATACAGGTAGTGATAATATATATAAAAACAAAACAGTCCATATTCAATTGGTCTATCATCCTCCTGCGTTACGAACTCCCGTCCTGCTCGTCCAGACAACTAGTCCGGACAACAGATCAGTGGTCCGAACCGGCAGGACACGAGGCCTCGTTCGGAACCTCCGAGGCCTTCACTGCCCGCAATGAACCGGTTCGAACATAAACATTCATTATTGTATCATACCGG
>NC_051408.1:2304329-2305028 GCF_015228065.2 Penaeus monodon
CAGGATGAGAAGGAAAGTGAGAAATTATCTTTCACTAAGTAATTATCTTGCTAAATAGGCAATTATACCTCTTCTAAGGCCAATTAAGTAGAATTACAATATCGCTTTTCTATAAGGTGGCTCGAATGTTGATGAAATTTTTTTTATATCAATAGATATATGATCCAAAGTATCTAAAATTCCGTGATATGCATTATAGGATATATCTATACTTTTATCCATAGATCTAAGAAGCAATTTATCATTTCTCATTTTTAATATCTTTACTATGTTAATAATAAATGTTGTTGAAAAGCGACGTCAGATCCGGCTTAGAAACATTAATCTGACGGATCGGATCGTGTTTTCCGTTCGGCTAATAGGCAATCAGTCTCCCTCGATAACAGGTTTAGCGATTAGCTTTTGTCTCTGTTATTAGTGATCTTTTTTGACTGGGACGGAAAAGAAAGATGCATCCGTTTTATGAGAACTTTATTTTTTTATTTTATTTTTTTTTATTATTTTTTTAGTATAACTTTATCTTTTTGCTGTTTTTTCACATTAAACTCAGCGTTTTTGCGTCAGATTTTAAAGGTGTGAATAAAAGGTATTATGTCAGGAGCAATATGCAATGTCTATTTGGTTATCGGTCGATCTATACTTGTATTACAATCTTTAAATCTTTCTCAATCTGCCTCTCTCTCTTTCTCTGTGTGTATG
>NC_051408.1:2305122-2306125 GCF_015228065.2 Penaeus monodon
AACTCTCACACCATCTTTCTTTTAAACACGACCCCTCATTTCTAGGCCTCTCTCGCCATGCTCTGACAGTAAACATGACCTCATTTCTATAGGATCCAGCACCTCGCACGAGACGCGAGATTACAGCATACATATTCCGGTCAAGAGCGTCACCTCCTCCCTCGAATTCTCCATAAAACTGAACACTTTCCCTGCTTTCTACGGAGGGAGATGGTCAATTGGGCGTGGAGGGAGAAGAGAAAAGGGAAGAGATTTTCGTTGATTACATAATGGTGACGCAAGATCCTGTAGTGATATATTAACGAGGGAAGGGGACATGTGATATTAGTGTTTTATTTCTTGAGATATTTCCTGGCTTCCTCCTGACAGTTTTTGTTTCTGTTGGGCAACAGATCGTCAGTGAAAGAACCCGAGGTGGGGATCTGCTGCTCCTTTGCCAGAGCTCCCTGTTTAACATAGTGTGGGTATCCTTATAAGTATGTGTACAATCTCGCCTGTATATATGCCCACATATTTACATTGCAAACACACACACACACAAAAACGAGTTCTACATGCATCATTAAGTTGCATGTACATCTACACCCATACGCTCATCCCCTTCTGTGAGCTAAAATACGACTACCTCTTTTTTTAATCTACGAAAATTCCTTTAATTCAGTCACCTCGCATCTGAAACCCACCCTACCCTACCTCCTGCGAACAAAACCACTCACCCTACGCACTCACTGTCTTTAGTGACCACGTACGCCCAGCACCTCCGTCGTAAATTTCGTTTCGTTCATAACAGCCTCAGCTTCCGTCCAACAGGTGTGAGATTTATCTTCAGTCCAACACAGATGCTGAGGACGTTTCTGCCGTCGTGGTCGGCCAGAGCGAGGCTAATAAAGGCAACCGACCACCTCTTCTAATTTAGGGGGGGAGGCATTTAGGGGGTGATATTTCTAAATCTGTTTGTTTTCTGGACTATGTGTTTTCTGTTACTGAGTACTGATCTTAGCAA
>NC_051408.1:2306189-2306480 GCF_015228065.2 Penaeus monodon
CATTGCGGTTATTCTCTGATGTTTATTTGGCTCATTTTCTTTTTTTCTTTTATCTATTATCTTGACATTCAAAAGAGTAGAATCATATCTTGTTATCTTTACCGGTTTTGTTTAACACAATTTCTTTTAAGCTTCATGTTTTGTATTTGAGTAGATCATCGGCAATAAAATTGACCGTGAAGATTAACAGAACTATAACTTTGTAGATTTGGAGTAAACAGAAATATCACGGGGAATATGTGGCCAAAGTTTTAAGATTTTTATCACGGCACAATAAAAAATGAAGATTGT
>NC_051408.1:2306965-2307327 GCF_015228065.2 Penaeus monodon
ACACCCACTTTCAATCTGCATGGACGAATGAGTTATTTCCGCGAATCTATAGAAGCCAGGCAGCCTAAAAAAAAGTGTCTTTCACTGAAACAAAAAGCCATTGTTCTAAACTGAACACCAAAATTGTCCACGTAACAACAGTGACTGATAATCTGCACCTCACAACACAGTGACACAAAAGCACTGTTACTGATGCCATTCAATGCGCTATTCACTTTTACTTCAAAATACGTTTCCATAGCAATTGCAAGTGTGGTAAATCATAAGTGTATTAAATTGTTGCATCATTACAATTTTTTTTCCCTACTCGACTGTGAATTGTCTAGAGAATTACACAAAAGTTAAAGTTGGTGTAACTCTTT
>NC_051408.1:2307353-2307449 GCF_015228065.2 Penaeus monodon
CTTTGGCCATTATGAAGTATGACAAAGTACACAGAAGTTTACAATGCAACGGTAGAGTTTTGCCCCGCTTTTGTGGAAGTTTGCGTGCGGTATTGC
>NC_051408.1:2307615-2308034 GCF_015228065.2 Penaeus monodon
CTTTGCTGTGTATGCATACGTGTCGTGTGTGTATGTATGCCATAGTCTAATCTTGAACAAGTCTCCAGAATATATATAAACACCATACTCTTTACAAAAAGCCTTAAAATGATAAAGAACAACACCCGACTGCAGCCAACATACCTCCCCTCACCTCCAACACGCTCCCTCATACTGCTCCCTCATAGAACGTTAGTATTTACGAGAACAATCTTCGCCAGCCATTTGTACCTTGCTAAATCCCCCCCCTCCCCTCCACCCCCTTGATCCTCCTCCCCCTCGTTTGTCAGGAGAGGCTATGAAGGGAAAAATAAAGGTTTAGTTTGCTGTGTTTCCTTGGCAAGGTAATTAGATAAAAATGAAACTTGCTTAATGGTTGGGTATTATTGTTTACTGCTGTTTGTTTCCCCTAATTCTCA
>NC_051408.1:2308352-2308618 GCF_015228065.2 Penaeus monodon
GGAATGCATGCGGTTCTTAATGAAGAGAATACGGTCTGCCCTTCTCTAGTATATAATTATTCCAAACCTCACGCGGAATTTCTGCGCAATTAATTAACGCCCCAATGCATTACCGAGAAAATCGTTTAATCCGTGCATAATTTACAAACTGGCAACTAACTGGCGAAATACACTGCCCCGTTTTTCTTGATATAATTTCAAAACTTGTAAAGTATTTGCGATGTATAATACAATCCTGGATATTGCATTTTCCTGTTTTTTTTCCC
>NC_051408.1:2308743-2308899 GCF_015228065.2 Penaeus monodon
TTGTCTTCAATGTTTTCGAAAGCCTGAGAAGGGAAAAGGTTAGAGATATCAATGTCAACACTCTCCTAAAAATGCCATTGGGGTACCGACGTATGAAAAGTCTCGTCGAAAACAGAGGAAGGTTTATGTCCAATGACAACGTACTGGAATGCGAGC
>NC_051408.1:2309158-2309436 GCF_015228065.2 Penaeus monodon
CCCACCCCACGCACAAACCTGGACAGTCCAACTAAATATCTCATTTCTCTGAGTTGCATCCAAAACCCGAGCGCGCACGCATGTATGTTGACACCATTTCTCTGCTGCTAACTGTATCAACGTAGCTCCAGCACGCAGCACGAAAACATACTCCTAGTGTGTAAACAAATACAAACAACAGTAATAGAATTTCAACAGCCTGTTTCTTCCTCACTGCGGTCTATTTGCCACAAACTATTACCAAGATAACACGCATTTGGGTCGTACTAAGGGCGCTT
>NC_051408.1:2309813-2310009 GCF_015228065.2 Penaeus monodon
ATACATATCTGCCCACATCGCTGTCTCACGTTGGCACTGCAGGTCACAGGGTCGCCTGAACATGGCACCGTCCTGATACAAAATGTTCATGGTCGTTATAACCAGGACGACAACCACGCAGATTCCTGTCGAGAAAGAGGGAACAGTTTTATGAAATGAACTTTGGTGAACTTTTCATGAAGCGAAATGTGTATAG
>NC_051408.1:2310309-2310450 GCF_015228065.2 Penaeus monodon
CTGGCAAATTGATCGTAAGAAAATATTGCACTGACTGACTTTTCACGATCCATAATTTGATTAAACAAAATCAACAATTGAGGCTATAGGTAAAGTTTTAATTGTATTTGAGTTGCCTTTTAAAATCGTGATTAAAAGTTT
>NC_051408.1:2310764-2310905 GCF_015228065.2 Penaeus monodon
CCCATAAAGATCTATGATGAGGTGGAAATCAATGTCTTGTACACGAAGATTCACTACTGTACATTTTCCGATTCCAGACCCTGTGCAGAACGTATGTATGGAGGTGTGTATGAATCGAGTGTCTGAGTGAGGTTGGCGTAC
>NC_051408.1:2311203-2311270 GCF_015228065.2 Penaeus monodon
TGGATATTCATTATAAAGATAAAAACATGAATCATAATTTATATGATCTTTCGGTTCATATGAATTA
>NC_051408.1:2311330-2311475 GCF_015228065.2 Penaeus monodon
AAAAGTCTGAATATCAGAAAGCGATAAAACCTCACAAACCCTCAACTGAATAGCTGATCCCTTATTAATGGCCGTGACATTGACATCCAATGCCAGGTGAAAAGCCTTATTGTCAGGGTGTAATTACATGCATGTGTATGTGTGA
>NC_051408.1:2311646-2311942 GCF_015228065.2 Penaeus monodon
TACCGTACATATTTATTAACATAAATATCCATTATCTTTCATATAAATAACCTAACATCATAAAAAAATATATGACATAATAAGCGCTCACGGTCACGCACCTTGCAGTAATATGTGGTTAGTTGGTTCAATACAAATTCTCGTTTGCAATCACATGTCAGCGCCAAGGCCTTTTCTTTGTCTTTTATCTGTCTCGTATTTATGACTTTTAACTGTTCTCTAACATCAATACTTTTTATCTATTTTTTTATTAATTTATTTTTTTTATTGTTTTGTAAATAATGAAAAGGGGGGGA
>NC_051408.1:2312119-2312394 GCF_015228065.2 Penaeus monodon
TATTTTTGGTTTATAGTGCCAGTAGTATTGTCAGTTCTCATGCCAGTGCCACGTAGGATCACAATACAGTGGGGCGGCGAGTGGCACTATATCCTAACGTCATCATATCTCGTCACAGTTATTCCTCATTTGCATTAATATTATCAACATGTCCTGCTGTTGCATTTGTTACCTTGAATGCGGTTCCCTAAATAACACCATCTCCTTTCATCACAAGACTGGCACTGTCAGTTTTTCATCACAGTTTGTCTAAGTCATCACAAGTTCACATCATT
>NC_051408.1:2312599-2312741 GCF_015228065.2 Penaeus monodon
AGATGATGTAGATTCGAGACATCATCTAACTTCCAAACACATCACCTTATCACACTCTAACACCATCAACGTCATCACATCAAGGGTCACCACATCACCATACTTTTCACTATACTCTTGATCTTGAACGTATCATCACTAC
>NC_051408.1:2312808-2312992 GCF_015228065.2 Penaeus monodon
GTTTAAAGTTACAACAACAAAAAATTAGATACAACGTTGAGAAAAAGTTTTAAGTGATATCGTACAAATAGTTTACATCTCTCGTACAAATAATCTTTAAAGTAATACGTGGAAAAAATCTTAAGATATATAAAGTTTATAAAAAAAAAATGGAGAAAAAAATGAAAACAGCTTCTACAACTTA
>NC_051408.1:2313113-2313365 GCF_015228065.2 Penaeus monodon
CACATATACATCATAAGAAAACCATAACAAACGCAAACTAACAATGTTAAAAATCCCCCCCCCCCCCCGAAAAAAAATCTTTACCTCCTCCCTGAACAACACGTATATTGCAAATCTTCATCGTCTCGTTCAACCCGCAATTTCGCAACCCCCCATGGCACTCAGTCCCGGCAACGGCGAGGAGTTGACTGGCACTGTCTTGTGACCTGCAATATTTAGAGGAACAGTCGAAGGCAACACATTGAGGTTCCA
>NC_051408.1:2313971-2314152 GCF_015228065.2 Penaeus monodon
GTTTGTTTATTCACCTTTTTTTTGGGGGGGGGGGGTAATTTAGCATATTTATGCACTTTTTCTGGGTGGAGGCTGCAAGAAATCTTCTATTGTTTTTTCCCTTTTTTCAGTTCTTAGAGCGTGGAGGGTGTACGGGTTAAAAAAAGTGTATATGTACATTGCAGTGACGCTTTAGAACTCC
>NC_051408.1:2314469-2314691 GCF_015228065.2 Penaeus monodon
CCCCCCCCCTCCCATAACCCATCCGAACCCCGACAGAGCGCTTGCGATCTATTTCAATCTCATCATTCGGAACAACAGATCGTTTCTTGCCCCGAAAAAAAAAAGTCGTTCCCGCCGCATCGACCTCCGTTTTCGATTCATTTCCCAAAAGTAATGTTTTTATGCCGAGGAGAGTGACTCGTTTCTACGGGGAATTGCTATGCAGACGGGAACAACAGAGAG
>NC_051408.1:2314865-2314992 GCF_015228065.2 Penaeus monodon
GTAATGAATGAATCGCTTTTTCAATAATCCCTTTCCTGGCGCGATCGAGTGCGAGGAGGAGGAAGCACACTCACCCCTTTGTGTGTGTTTGTCAAAAAGATAAATAGTTAAGGGTGTTTTTGCATGA
>NC_051408.1:2315228-2315397 GCF_015228065.2 Penaeus monodon
CCCTCAACATCAAGCACAAAACCAGTAAGAAAATACAGTGACTTTATCCTCACATCTCAGAAGCTGGAATTTAGTTTTATTGCATGATTTTGCTTTGCAAGATTTTCGAATTCCTGAACACTTTTGAATGCTCTTTAGGTATGTGTACAAAGAGGCGAGGGTAGGTGGC
>NC_051408.1:2315439-2315504 GCF_015228065.2 Penaeus monodon
ACTTTCTTATCTTTGTATGCACTAACTCTTTCTCACTTTTCTTTGATGATGTAGATAAGAATATA
>NC_051408.1:2316023-2316155 GCF_015228065.2 Penaeus monodon
TGCAGTGTAACCACGGTATGAAAAATATTATTGTTGAACTAATACATGGATTAAATATAGTGAGTTGGCTCGTACGTGTAATAAGTTTTATTCACATGATTTTCAACATTTGCTATGTTAATTTCTGAAACG
>NC_051408.1:2316531-2317044 GCF_015228065.2 Penaeus monodon
CCTTTCATCACCCCCCCCCCCAAAAAAAAAAAAAAAAATCCACATCTACCGAAAAAAGAAAAAAATATATATACAACAAAAACAACAATGACAATCTTCCCAGTCATGTTATATTGGGTCACGAACCTGTTTTGCAAGCGGCGCCTCCCGATGAATATCGTGAGGTCAAGTTAATTTATTTCACTCCAGGTCTGTTACTGCTTTCATCACATCTGGTTTTATCTAATTCAGCTTGCAAATTGGCAAGAGGGAAGGTCAAAATCTTATCGAATTCAGCTCGCAAATTAGCAAATGGGAAAGGTCAAAATCTTATCGAATTCAGCTCGCAAATTGGCGAGAGGAAAGGTCAAAATCTTATCTAAATCGGCGGGCAAATTAGCGAGACAAATGGCCGTATACCCTCGACTGATTATCATATACATAACCAACGTGATAAAGAGATCAACACAACGAAACGGGCGATTTCCCTGAAGACTGACGTACATAAGAGCTTCCAATTTTCCGACAAGGATG
>NC_051408.1:2317271-2317419 GCF_015228065.2 Penaeus monodon
TTGTAAAACACTTCGAGAAATATGATTTAGAAGCGAGACTGAGACAGCTAGACTGGAATCAACAACAAAAGGAGAAAATAGTTCGGATCTTCAGCTTCGGAGCTTCGGCGAGAGAAGTGAGATATGAAGCCCATCGGATAAATGAGAT
>NC_051408.1:2317771-2317919 GCF_015228065.2 Penaeus monodon
GAGGCTTCACAAACGTAGAAGGTGAAATGTCCATTGGCAAACGGTTTATACAAAGATTCCACTTTCTAACTTTTGCTTCTCGATTCTAAAGGCTTCCCAAATTTATGACTCGCTCGGTGGAACTTGTAAAGATGGATTCGACGATGAA
>NC_051408.1:2318114-2318241 GCF_015228065.2 Penaeus monodon
AATCAAATGGATGCTTCGGAATTCGCACGAAACCAAGTGTCAAACAAGGTTACTTCTGCTTCAGGAACTAGTCCCAGGGCGTTTCAGGTCACGGGAGGTACGCCAAGGTCTTCTTTCTATAAATCGG
>NC_051408.1:2318436-2318775 GCF_015228065.2 Penaeus monodon
CAAATAAAATTGCTTTTGTGAAGTCTCAAAAAAATATTAATAATAAAAATAAATGAATAAAAATAAATCAATAATGCTAAATAATAATACAAAATATGATATCCAAAGAGCAGGTTGTATGTTTTTTTTAAGACCTGGCCATAAATTATGATTTCGCCACGTTGTAAATCTGCTAACATTATCATGACACACAAGATGAAGGATGAAAACGTGACAGTTTTCGAAGTGAAACGAATCAGTGAACCACTATGACTTATATAAGCAACATTTATTAAGTACAACATGTATACGCTATGTGGTTGTTTTAAAATCATGATCACGACGCGCTATTAAGGTTAT
>NC_051408.1:2318852-2319289 GCF_015228065.2 Penaeus monodon
TTTTGAGCACGATATCAAAAATGCTTGTAATAACTTCAGAACATATAGAAATTAGCATTGGAGATTCGTCTGTTCATTTTGCTGTTGTGACACTGCCGATAGTGTGAGTGACGCCCCGTCAGTGGTCAGTCACTGATTAGTAGCCGTATGAACTACAGGCGCCTTTATATAATGGATGAAAAATTGATTGAACTTGAAGGTTTTTGATAAGACAAACAGGAGATATAGAAAAAAAAACTTATTCAGAAACAAACTATGGAATAGAGGAGATCTAAACAAACCAGGCGAGACTCTCAAAATATATTACATTTCTACAGATTTGATGATATAACCGAGTAAAAACATTCATCTCTTTTTAAATGTTATGAATCACACCGATGATAATTTCTCATATTCTGCGACATTACTCTCTGAAACAAAGCATCTCACTTCCTGTC
>NC_051408.1:2319348-2319874 GCF_015228065.2 Penaeus monodon
AGTGTGAATACAAAGCTCGCTTGATGGAACGGTGACGTGACACGATGAAACGAGCACGTAATGGAACAGCGAATCAGCTTCGAAACAGTGAAGCTTCTTGCCTGTCGGTGTTGTGAACAGCTGCCGAAGAAATTGTCACAGCTTCACACACTAGCAACTGAGTAAAGTTCGTTGCTATAAATGCGCAGAAAATACATGAATGTGAATGAAGGAAGTTACATAAAAGAGAATGAATACCTTCAAGGCAAGAAATGCAGTTGGCGCGTTTAAAAGAAAAAAAAAATCTTTATCGTTTCATAAGCTGTTGACGTCAATCTTTCTCATTCATACCTGCTTTTACAATACGGACAGCTGTTTAATCAATCACATAAAGTCAGGAATAACGGCGCCCCCTTTCTGGTTCAAATAGGCTGATCTATTACTAATTTCATGAATGCTGATCAAGTCACCTTATTGCAGATATGAGTCGATCTAATAACCTTGAACGAATGAAGTTTGAAAAGCGTAACTCGACAATATTTTTGCT
>NC_051408.1:2320172-2320425 GCF_015228065.2 Penaeus monodon
AACATACATCGATCTAATAACATCTATCATTCCTCGTCCGCGCAAGTGATCCGCTATCTCGCTACAATTAATCTTTCAAAAATCTTTCGAAATTCTCTTTCCACTCGTAACCGCCCCCCCCCCCCCCCGATGAGTTTCGCTACGATATTATTTCTGGAAGGTTCTGCTCAAAAGGAGGTTGTGTTCCTAATATTCTCTTATCTGATTAAGACCCAGATTGCTTTTCAAGGTCATATTTCGACTCGTTTGATAA
>NC_051408.1:2320571-2320958 GCF_015228065.2 Penaeus monodon
TTCCTTTGTCTCTTTCTTCCATTTCTTTCTTCTCTCTCTTCTGTGTCCCCTTCCTACGCTTCGCCTCGTTTCTCCACATTCTATTCCAATCACTATCCGCTTTGATAACAATTCTTCCCAAACTCGCCAACATCTAACACGGACTTACAACGGCATTTTAACCAGTTCAGTCTTAACTCCAGTGTAAGACCTATATTTTTCCCCCAGCTTTTTATTTTGCTACGCCAGTGTTAAGCTCCATCAATCCACAGACCAAAGAACCTCTTCTCATTATGAATTAAAATGTATGTCACACCTCATGTTGGTTCGCTCTAAGGGGAGTTAAATCAGCTGCTGCCCTAATGAACGCAATGAAGGTAATGTATAAAATGTAAACGATGCTGTAAG
>NC_051408.1:2321276-2321458 GCF_015228065.2 Penaeus monodon
CAGCGAGAGATCCTCTGTTGCACACGTAATAGCACACTTGCAACATTGACTTCATGCAAACACCAACAGCAAAACCCCCCTGATCTCCCTCGCAATGCTCGTGGTGAGCCGATGACGTGTCTCTGACTCCGTGGTGATGTCTCATGCATATTCATTGCAGGACACCGCGGCCATGAATACGG
>NC_051408.1:2321992-2322132 GCF_015228065.2 Penaeus monodon
GTCAATCCTCGCCCAACAACACTCCACAAATACACGTGTTTTGTAACTGGTCACTCGAGCCAAGTAATTGGACATTGCTGGTACGAGCGAGGAGGGTGTTTGAGAAACCCGATTGGTTGTTCTTGCCTGGTTCAATTACC
>NC_051408.1:2322524-2322612 GCF_015228065.2 Penaeus monodon
CTTTTCAAGTTGAAATATGTGTCTGTTGGAACTTTGGACGGAAAATTACGAAGAAATTATTTGAGAAATCTTAATCTATCTTACCTGT
>NC_051408.1:2323527-2323777 GCF_015228065.2 Penaeus monodon
AAGTTTAGATGTGTGTCATTTGAGAAATCTGATTTGCTGTTTTTGCCTGGTTTAGATACTTGATTGTATGTGTATGTTTGCTTTTATTTTCCTTGTTTTTGTGCTGTTTAAGTATGTGTCTGTAGGAACATTATGTTCATTTTCCTTGTTTATATTAAAGTTCAGTTTAAATGTGTATGTGTATTATGAACATCAGACGGAAATTTATAGAAGGGAAGAATATATGACACTGTTATCATATATATATATA
>NC_051408.1:2323962-2324036 GCF_015228065.2 Penaeus monodon
CGTCAGAACAATACTCATGCACCTTCAAAGATAAGCTCTATACTAAAGGCAGTGGATGAAATATTGAAGACATT
>NC_051408.1:2326746-2327368 GCF_015228065.2 Penaeus monodon
TAAAACCATAGGTTGATGGCGTTGATAATGCAGAATCACTATGAACACATTAATCTTTTTTTTTAATTCCTCTCTCCCGCATGAGCGAATTCTCGAGAGCAAAATCATAGAACGTTTTAATTCAATTCACAACGAACCTCCTTTGCATATTACCGTCTCTTTCCCCTTTCACAATCCTCTCTCATACACACTCCCTCTCATAGTATTAACTTTTTTTTCATTGCTTTTTATTGAGTGAAATTTGAAATTGGTTCTGATAAAAGAAATTATGAAGTCATATCTCTTTACAATTTCCCTATCTTTGGTTTTTTGAAATTTTTTTGAAATTTAAATGGATGGTAATGCAACTGCAGTATGGTGAATGATAATTAGTTAAAAAAATCAAGAGTAATATATTTTTTTTAGCTTTTAGGAATTACATATTCATCTTTATTAGTCTACTAACGATATAAAATACGAAAATGCAAGCGATTTCGGCAATAAATTCAAAAATACTTGAACTCCCTCCCTTCAATTAAAGCTTTTCGAGTTCATTATTTTTATTTCATCTATTTATTTATTCCTTTATTGTCTCTTCCTCCCTTCTTCACATTTATCTATCACTGCATCTATTTCTATCTGA
>NC_051408.1:2327408-2327602 GCF_015228065.2 Penaeus monodon
CTGTTCTAATCATTTATCACTGACACTTCTATCACTGTCTTCGTCTTTGGCAAAGATACGTGCACAGAAATACACGAATAGAAATGAAGACACATAGAGCCCACGTCAACACATACAAAAAGGTCACATACATTTAAAACATACAGCTAGACCACGCCACCACGTATGGAGGGACGAACGCATAAACCACCATT
>NC_051408.1:2328109-2328187 GCF_015228065.2 Penaeus monodon
TCTCGACCTATTCTGGCCACCGACTCTTATCTTTTATCTCATCTCACGGTAACACACGGAACGAACTCGCAAAACTTC
>NC_051408.1:2328211-2328321 GCF_015228065.2 Penaeus monodon
TGTCTTTTGTGTTTCTTACGGTTTTTGCCAACTTCTTTTGGGCCGTCGATAGGTTACTGGAGTTTTTAAAGAGATTTTTGGTTTTTTTAAAAAAAAGGGGGAAAGGGAAA
>NC_051408.1:2329628-2329868 GCF_015228065.2 Penaeus monodon
AAAAAAGAGGACCGAAAAAAAAAAAAGGGGAAGAGATAAAAGATTTTTTTTATGCAAAACCCAGGGTTAGGGGAGAAAGATTAAAAAAAAGGAGTATTAAAGACGAAATTAAAAAAAAAAGAACCCCGGGAAAGAAAAAACGGAAAAAGGAAAAGAAATCACTTTGGTCGATTTCCCGGGGGGAAAAAGTTGGAATGTTAAAACACACAAAATACAGTGATATTATTTTTATAAATAATC
>NC_051408.1:2330100-2330173 GCF_015228065.2 Penaeus monodon
AAACCCCTTTTCGTTTTTGATTCTATGGTAGAGAAAACACAAATCTAGTTATTGCCATGTTTTTTTCTATCAA
>NC_051408.1:2330380-2330999 GCF_015228065.2 Penaeus monodon
GTGGTGGGGTGGGGTGTGTTGTGGGGTTTTTGCCGTGACTCGTCGTACCTCACCACTAGAGGCACCTTGTTAATATTAATCAATCATAGCTAAGTTTGAATTGCAGTTCACTAATCACAGATTTTTCTTATGCACACATATCCGATTCGATGGTTTAGTTGTTGTGCTTACTGACCACTGCATTAAATCACACTTACATAGTGTAGTGAATTATAAGACGTAAATTCAATATAAAATATAGCAATCCATGTGGAATTCTGCAGTCCCTAACCATCCTTTTTTCTCTACGGAAATATGTAGCTTCACAACGTAACTCAATCTGCGTCGATGTTCCGGACAAGTTGGAATGTTAGTGATCATAAGCTTGCATTCCTTCCGGCAAGTTTGTCTTCCTGAAACTTGAGTGGATGTCAATATGATGTCCTTGGCCTATTATGAATCCTTTTCGCTAAATTAGTTTTTAATGGGCCCCCAAGACAATGGAGGGAAGATATGATATGGATTGGTAGAGTATAGCATACAGTAATTCTAAAAAAAATGTATGTATGTGGATGTTGACTTTTCTCGGTCAGAATATCGAAATCATGTAATACCACTGGCTCGACGGTGGAAGAGAAAC
>NC_051408.1:2331064-2331497 GCF_015228065.2 Penaeus monodon
ATAGATAGAAAAAGGAAGGCAAAAAACAAGGTATCGCTTCTTTTGTTTCTAAAACTCGTCCAGTCCTGCGCATCTCTTACCTCTCATGGGTCCAGTCCGGTTCACCCCGCCATTCGCACCTGAATGGGTGCACATCACCTCCTCAATGACCGCCGATTAGTATTTAGAAACAGTCAGGTCAGCGTTTCATTGACCTTAATACTATGCTATTTGGTGGTCTGATGCAAGGTCGATGTTGTGTTGATTTTAGTCGGATGCAGATTAGATTCTAATAATAAATAATTTATAGGAGAGTAATAGAGAAGATTAAACGTGGAAACTCGATGATTCGCATGAGTTACTGAACTCTGAAATGCTTCAGAATGATAAATCGTCAAGAAATGCATTCAATGCGAATGAGAGCCAAATCAAAGTTGTGCAGACATGGTAACTG
>NC_051408.1:2331968-2332153 GCF_015228065.2 Penaeus monodon
ATTTCACCAAACGCCGCATCATGGTAACTGTAATGAAGTCTTTAAAAGGATGTGAACATGAAGCCATATCATTATTGGTGACTGGAAAGCTAAACTAAGACATAGCAGATCTTTTTTTTCTTGGTTTTCAACAAACGGGAAGAAGTTGTTGATAAGTGAATAGAAAAGTCGATCCTAATTGTACA
>NC_051408.1:2332219-2332460 GCF_015228065.2 Penaeus monodon
GCTATTTCTTTTTAAATGAATTGACTCTCCCCTTCCCAAAGAAAATTTGAATAACCTGAATTTTTTATTGCACATACAGCACGTTACTAAAATGTACCATATTAATCATTCTACGCCAACATTCAACAAGCAGCTTTTAGGTTCAAATGACTATTTAATAACAAAGGAAAAGTACAGTTATCGTAGACGAGAAATTAGTATTACTGTATATGTAATGAAATCTTTGCGGATTTTGAGATGC
>NC_051408.1:2333258-2333605 GCF_015228065.2 Penaeus monodon
TTGATGTCCGGTTTTGTAATTTTAAAAATACAAAGTTAAATTATTGAATTTATTCGATTATCAAAATTATGAAAATTATTAAAATTATATAAATGATTAAAATTATTAAAAGTATGTAAATTATATAAAATTCATGAAATTATTAAAATCATATAGAATTTTTTAGATTATCAAAATTATTACTAAATTATCAACTTATCAGAAGCAAACTTAACACATATTTTCATATTGCAATTGTATTGATCAATAGTAAATTCAGAGAATATACGAAAAATTGCGTTTATTGGATTTTAAAATAATTCGTTAAATTGTATATTGGTCTATTTGTTCCATGGCATTATGGTGTG
>NC_051408.1:2334757-2334838 GCF_015228065.2 Penaeus monodon
TTTAAATAAACCTTTTCCCCAAATTTTTCCCCCCGGTTTTGGGGGAAAAAGGGGGGGAAAAAAAAAAGGGGGAAAAGGGGG
>NC_051408.1:2334861-2335096 GCF_015228065.2 Penaeus monodon
TTTTTTAAAATTATATTTTTTTTAAAAAATATATATAAAAAAAAAATTTTTTTTAAATTTTTTTTAAAAAAATTTATTTTTTTTTTAAAAATTTTATTTTTTTTTTTTAAATTTTTTTTATTTTTATTATTTTTTTTTTTTTTTTTTTTAATTATTTTTTTAATTTTATTTTTTATTTTTTTTTTAAAGAAAAATTTTTAAAAAAAAAATTTTTTTTTTTAAAAGGGAAAAGGGG
>NC_051408.1:2335225-2335361 GCF_015228065.2 Penaeus monodon
TTTTTTTTTTTTTTAAAAAAAAAATTTTTAAAAATTTTTTTGGGGTTTTTTTCTTTTTCCAAATTTTTTTGGTTTTTTTTTTTTTAAAAAAAAAATTTTTTGGGGGTTTAAAAAAAAAGGGGGGAATGGGGGGGGG
>NC_051408.1:2335564-2335647 GCF_015228065.2 Penaeus monodon
TGCGAGTGGAGCTCCTTAGAATCAGAATCTTTTTGGACCCCGCAGGTTATAGACGCCGGGACCGTAACGTTGCGTTAAAAAAG
>NC_051408.1:2336073-2336344 GCF_015228065.2 Penaeus monodon
TTAAAAATATTTACGAATTGATAACCCCGCATCCTCCGCATAGAAAACGGAGTAAGTGAAAATGGGAAGAAGCTTATTCAAACACACACAAAAGAATTTATAAGCCAAAATTTTTCCCTGCGTATGAAAAGATTAAATACTATTGAAGTGTTCTGTGTCTGCTTAATTAATCTGAAAGGCGGGCGATTTACGAGGATTAAGTGGATCATATTTCCTTCTATTTTTTACAGTACTTGCTTTCATGGACTCGTCTGTAGATTTTGTGGATTAC
>NC_051408.1:2336928-2338868 GCF_015228065.2 Penaeus monodon
CACTCAGACCCAAGCATTAGTGAACAGTGGAGCAATCGGCTAGCGTTATACATACCCCGCCATATGGAGAAATGAGATATGAAGGAGAACAGCCCCCGGGGATTATAACCTTTGGTATACACCCACCGGATTGCGAGGTATCATTGGTGGGACTGTCCTGTAAATTTGGATGTCAAAAGCTTGTCGTAAAATCCCTGGGTAAGTTTGATTATCGTTCTCTCTGCTCAAAATTGAAGAGATTATCTGTGAATTCAGTGCAGGATCTGTCCTCTCGACGCTGGGTTTAAGATGTGGTTGCCGCCAAGTACCCGCGGATGAAGGTATTATAGAGGAGACTGCATTTTCAATAGACAAAGGACATTATGTGCGACTGAGCATGTCATTCGGTCTCTCTGGAACACCTGTAGCATTTCAAAATACGATGTCGAGAGACTGTTAGGAGATGGAGCTAGCGTATTCCTGGATGATGTGGCAATATATCACCATTTGGAAAGCATTTTAAAGGACTCGACAGTGTTATAAGGACGACTAATTCAAGCACGGCTGCAAGAGTCACCAAAGAAGACCATTTTTTTTCCACGCCGAGTTGAAGTAGCAGGTCACTTTGAGGGACAGGAAATAATAAGACCTAATAAGACAACAGCTGTACAAAACTAGCCCAGGCCAAGCACCAGGAAAGAGGTACGTGCCTCACCGGCTACTACCGGCGTTTTGTTAGAAACACAAATAGCAAAACCTTTAAGAGACTTGATCCGCAAGGACACTGAATTTCAATGGGGAGAACCACAGGAAGAAGCTCTTCAAGGAAAAGCTTACACTGTAGGCTCTCCTTCAAGCTCCTGACTTTGCTAAAGAATGGCACATATTTACATATCGGCCCCAGAGGAACGCATAGGGAGGGTTTTGACCAGTACAAAGGGGCAGTGGGGAAAAATAGTCCTATGTCTGTACGATACTTCAGCAGAACTCTTAATAATAGTGAACAAGTTATTCCACAGTAAAGAAAGGATCTCTGTTTATCTCTGAAGAAATATCGCTATTTGATATACAAGACTCGCGTCCTCGTGTGGACCGACAACAAAGCCTTACAATGGCTCTTTGAGAGAGCGAATGACAAAAATACCAGGATATCACGTTGAGTAATATCACTACAAGAGGCAGTGCTGAAGTTAAATACATAAAAGGGGAAATTAATATAGTGGCTGACGTGTATATGTGACGAGGATGAAGAAAAAGGATGATAGCAAACTTACTCCTGTTTGGCGCGGTCCATATCGGGTTATTGAGAACCTGAAAGAGCATACTGTGCCGGAAGCCTCCATTTCTCGTCCGTTGGTTCCCGAAGCCCGCCTGCCATATCGGACACCCACGAGACATGATTCTCTGGGCACGATACCCCAAGATCAGGCAGATGAAGACACTGTTAACGACAATCTGACAGAGGATGACGAGAATGTCTCAGAGTGTGGAGAGTGTAAATAACATAACTGAAGTACGCAACACAGCACCTACATATACACATGAGGTAGACTAATAATTAACGAAATGCTCGTAACCGTTTCTGTTTACTTAGCAAACTATGAATACACCAATAAATGCACCGATTTATATGTTATGGATTAACATGTAATATATTCCAATATCGTGTAGTTTCGTTGTTGTACACTGGTGACGCGGGAGACACCATTCGCACTCGCATCCGGTAACAGGGAGCCCCCAAGGCACGCCGATGCCGGTGCCCCTCAAGGATTGCTGGCCTGGCATGACCTGTCAACCCGTGTTTGTTCCCGCGTTGCCCCTCATGCTGGACACGCGAACCACACTCAAGCAAATTCCACACAGAGGAAACTTCGTGTCTCGCCACTTCATGCATACCCTTGTAACTTGTATTTGTATGTGTGTGATGCTCTAAGTTTGTGTTTGATGGTCTTACGACTCCC
>NC_051408.1:2339015-2339351 GCF_015228065.2 Penaeus monodon
TTGCGTGTACGTGTGCGTGTGCTAGTAATCCAAATGTAAACACCGAACACATAATAATCCCAAGGAGAGAACAGCTCTGGAAACCGATAACCGATATGCTCTACTGCTTTTACAAATATTATTCCATTTCACGTGTATAATTTCCGACATATGTGATGAAATTACACTTTATCACTGTTATTGGTTTAATGAAATGGTAATATTAAGCTCTTCAGACCTAGAGGAATTATTAGTAATGTGATTTTTCTCTCTTTGGCCAATCCGATCACAGAACAGAGAGATGAAAATAGCGTGGTACATGAACGGCTCAAATGTAGTACTATCTGGCTCAATATT
>NC_051408.1:2339824-2340072 GCF_015228065.2 Penaeus monodon
CTTTTACTGCATTATCATTACATTATGACTATACAGATTATTATAGTTTCTTTACTGTTTCCTGCATCCCAATGACCTATATGATCTATGACTCCTTCTTGACCTGAGATGACTCATGATTCAGTTTCCTTATTGTATCAGTTTCAGTACTTTGTTCAATACCTATGTCTCAGCCGGAACTGGAGATGAAGCTGAGAATGAAATGAATCCTGTTTTATATTTGTTTTAACATTTGGTACATATATAAG
>NC_051408.1:2340246-2340387 GCF_015228065.2 Penaeus monodon
TTATTGATAAAAAAAAACACCGAAATAAAATCTTTGAAAAAAATGTTAATTGTACTGCTGATAAATTTACGGCTAATAAAAACGGATATTTTTTTGTTGACTCTGAAGCACGTGGACTGATTACGAATACTTGGATACTTG
>NC_051408.1:2340736-2341416 GCF_015228065.2 Penaeus monodon
TCACATTCCAAGTCCTCTGTACCTTTGTAACACACACCTCTGTTCTGAATACACGGACAAGCCTTTCCGAAACAAATGTTCTTCATCGCAATACCGAGGCCGTTCTTTGCCGTGTGTGTGTGGGAAATGAACTCCAGATATGTTATTGACATTTTTAAGATTATATAGGATCGGGTTCTGTTTCCTACCTCATTTTCCAGCTTCTTAGAACGGTAATGGGAGTTCCACATAAGATTGTTTGTTATTCTAGCATGTAGCAAATAGGGTTGGTTGTAATTCTAGCATGTAATGGGAGTTGCAAATAGGATCGCTTGTTATTCTGGCGTGTAATAGGGTTGTAGGTTGTCATGCTAGTTCGTAATAGGAGTTGTAAATGGGGTTGTTATTTGTTATTCTAGCGTCTAATAGGAGTTGTAAATATCGTCATTTTTTATTTTAGCTTCTAATAAGTAAATATCATTGTTGGTTGTTATCTTAGCACGTAATAGGGTTGTGTATATATGTATATATATTTTTTTCGTGTAATAGGGGTTGTTAATTGGGTTCCTGACTGTTATTCTATAAGCGAGTTAAGGATGAAAATGATCGAGTAGCGGTTATGTGTTCGTACGGTTATTAAAGATGATCTTGATGATGGTAATTATGCGATAGATCCTCCCTAATTTTACCGTGACGAAAGA
>NC_051408.1:2342044-2342532 GCF_015228065.2 Penaeus monodon
CAATATTCGAGTAGACTTTACCACATCATATTAGCGAGAGTGAATATTCAAATTGATATAGGATTGCCAGGTATAAAAAATAATACGCTTTAAAAGGAAACTGGATCCATTATTGAATTAGCAGAGATGACCGATTCATAAAAAAAAAACACGAGAATTCAGAACAGAGTTTAAAAAAACAATAACTGAATTCCTGATACCATGTAGGATAATCATATTTGAGTTATAATGTGAAAGATGATTGAAATTCATTCGTATAAGAAATATTTGCATGATGCTGAAGAGAAAATCAAGAATTATAATTGTATTCATATGTATGTTAATTTCATGTTGTCTCTCTCTTGTATTAGATAATATACAGTCATTAACGGATTTTTTTTCCTCTCTCCTGTTTCCCTCATTCGCTTAATCCTCTCCATTCTCTTTTCACTTCCCTCGCCCATTTATATATATATTTTTTCTTCTTTTCCCCTTTTCCAAACAGACGT
>NC_051408.1:2343182-2343299 GCF_015228065.2 Penaeus monodon
TCAGTTCCTTTTCACGCAAAGTCACGCAAAAGAAACGTGATTTTTGGGTCAACCATTTAAAAGTTTGTGAAGAGAGTTTTGGGAGGAATGTCCAACCTCCCTGTGGCTCTGCTAATC
>NC_051408.1:2343921-2344002 GCF_015228065.2 Penaeus monodon
CCTAGAAAATATTTCATGATTGCATTGTTGTGGCTTAGGCTTAAGATTCCGATAATCAGAAAGCACATTGTGTGTCTAGTG
>NC_051408.1:2344188-2344312 GCF_015228065.2 Penaeus monodon
TCGTCACATCCTTGACCGTCATTCGCTCTCCCTCTCAGCCCCGCCCGTCGACAAAGAGCGAGTTAACTCTCACAAATAAACACCTTTTGGCCCGAGCGGGGAACCCAGCTGAAAGAATCCTTTG
>NC_051408.1:2345017-2345246 GCF_015228065.2 Penaeus monodon
CGAAAGGATATTTCAACCTACTCTTAAAAATCCTTGTTTTTCAGCATCTCAAAACATTTTTAAAAGGCGAAAAAATCCTTGTTATGTCAGCATAGCAATTAATTCACAAATATGACTACAATTCCATTATATAACGTTCTCTGGTAGCAATACGAAAATACGTCAAAGAAATGAAGGAAAAAGGAAAATGTTGATGAAAAAGAAAGTGAAACATTATGCCGTGAGACGT
>NC_051408.1:2345556-2345782 GCF_015228065.2 Penaeus monodon
TTTTGATTTGATAGCAAATTCACTATCAATATTAACAGCAGAAAAAAAAATATTTTTTTACAAATTTTCCGAAGAAGGTATTTCAAATATTTCTTCATTAATTAGTAAATGTAATTAGGGCAGAGGACTAAGTAATCCTATTAATTAAGGAACCTTTCAATGTTACTCGTAAACTGAGGTATTACCTTGAAAAAAAGTTGAAATGTAATGATATTATTCAATGTGT
>NC_051408.1:2346093-2346279 GCF_015228065.2 Penaeus monodon
ACCCTCCTTCCCTCCTTCTTCGTCTCCCACTCTCTCTCCTTCCCTCCCTCTCAAACTCTTCTCTTCCCTCCCTCTCCTTTCTTTTCACTCTTTCTCTCCCTTCCTCCTCCTCTCCTCCTTCTCGCTTCACGATAATTATCAGAATTCTATGCGATAATCCGTAGGCCTTCTTCGCAGTGAAAATTA
>NC_051408.1:2346387-2346499 GCF_015228065.2 Penaeus monodon
GTGTGGAGTTTATCCCTCTTGATGGCACCAATGTAAAGTGGTGGGAAGTTTTATCCCACTACACTGGAACACTGTTATGTTGTGGTGACTTCGTGTTCCTCTGTGATGGCAC
>NC_051408.1:2347477-2347612 GCF_015228065.2 Penaeus monodon
AAAAAAACGGAGCTACCAGAATTGGCAACAGCGCCGAGAGAAAATACAGAATAACCAAATTAGAAAAATGAAAATAAGAAAAGTAAAAATAGAAAAAAATAAAAAGTCGGATCTACCAGAATTGGCAACACCGCT
>NC_051408.1:2348293-2348382 GCF_015228065.2 Penaeus monodon
CGGTATGAGAATGAACTCGCAAGCAAAAGACGGGAGAGGACAGGGTGCCAAATCTCGTTTCCAAGGACGTCTATTGTGCTTGGGGATGA
>NC_051408.1:2349125-2349477 GCF_015228065.2 Penaeus monodon
AAAAGAATTAGGCTGAGTGTGCGTTGCGCATGTCTTTGTGTTTTACATGTGTAAATGTTTGTTGTAAGGGGGAAAAGGGCCCAAGTAAAATTTGATTTGTTTTGTTTTTATTTTTTAAAAAATAATTTTTTTTGTTATCGTTTTGCCCGGAGTCTGTAATCTGCATTTTCTAACGTCCTTTTTTAAATTATATATGGGGGGTTTTGTATCCGTGAGGTTTTTTTGGTGTTTTTTTAAAGTGGGGGTCAATAATATTAGGGTATTTTGGATAAAAAAAGAAACGGGGAAAAAAAAAACACCCTTTTGGGGGATTTTTTTAAAAGGATGAATTTTTTTTGTACTCCCGGTAGGA
>NC_051408.1:2350440-2350567 GCF_015228065.2 Penaeus monodon
CAGTAAAAGACTAGATGTAAAAAGATGGAAGGTGGAAAAAAGAAAAAAATAATAAGATGCACTTTATCGTTGTTCTTCCATAAGGAAGTCAAGACAGCTTGGTTGTAAGACTTTATGTTCGTCACTG
>NC_051408.1:2351156-2351274 GCF_015228065.2 Penaeus monodon
TCAGAACACTCATACAGTGGATTAAAAGGGAACATCTCATTGCCAGGTGTTGCTATTTTTAATCTCTCGCCGGGCTTACTGTGCTCGCGTAAAGATTTTTCTTTTGTTTAAACTCCCC
>NC_051408.1:2352152-2352330 GCF_015228065.2 Penaeus monodon
TTATCTCACAAAGGAATTACAATTACAATTTATTTTTCTTTATTTTTCTTTACTGTGACGTTTTAATCGCAATAATTCCTCGAAAATGCCAGGTCTCGGGGTGCACAAGTATCCCCTATTATCTTAATCACCAACGAAGAACAAAGAAAGAATAGCATATTAAAACTAGAAAAAAACA
>NC_051408.1:2352486-2352657 GCF_015228065.2 Penaeus monodon
ATAAAGAAAATCATAAATTTGAGAGTAAGGATTCGATTATGAAAGTGCAGCTGAATTTTAAAATTTAAAAAAAGCGGGTTTACCGGTAATTAGGTTACTGATGTAATATATTTTTGCGATTTTTTTCAAGTAAAATATATGTATATGATTATTCGAGCGTGAAAATGTGTC
>NC_051408.1:2352816-2353062 GCF_015228065.2 Penaeus monodon
CCCCCCCCCCTTCTAACTGAGGATCAAGGAAACCACACCAAACGGTACATGTAGTGTATTAGATATTCACAGATACATGACTGTATTCTCACGGGTTGAACGGAGGTCATACATCAACCCATCTTGACCTGACTTGGCTACTGACCTTCGTGCTAGCACAAAGCACTCGGGCTTGGCCAAAAAACATACAGGTTGACGTAACAATTTATTAAATATTTCATAGGAATGCCGATGCGATCTATCTCA
>NC_051408.1:2353255-2353856 GCF_015228065.2 Penaeus monodon
GATTTACAAAATGAGGAAAAATACAGAGGAATTCAGAAAAGTTGAAAAAGAGGAATTAAAAAAACCAAATTAACAGAAAGACCAAAACAAGAGAGAAATCACAAGAAATGGAAAGAGACGGCCCAGGAAGACAATGGAATACAGAGTGAATTGAGAGACTGAAATACAGAGTGAATTCAGAAGAGTGAAATACAGAGTGAATTCAGAAAGAGTGACATACAGAGTGAATTCAGAAAGAGTGTGAAATACAGAGTGAATTCAGGAAGATAATGGAATACAGAGTGAATTCAGAAAGAGTGAAATCCAGAGAGAACGCAGAAAGAGAGTGAAATCCAGAGAGAACGCAGAAAGAGAGTGGAGAACCGAGAGTGAACCAGAGAATGAAGTGAAACGGTTTCGTCTGCTGGGCGTGACTAACAACCATTCCCAGACAGACTCCTGAATGACGAGCGAGTGGCGACTCAGGGGGAACCGATGAAGGACTTAACCGTTCATCATCTCCATGAACTCTGGACGAAGAAGAAAAGGAGAGAAAAAGATATTAATTAAGCTTAGAAATGGGGAGAAAAGAGGTTTGTCGACCATGATATAATTATAGTAC
>NC_051408.1:2353889-2354153 GCF_015228065.2 Penaeus monodon
AAACAAGTCACATTTCTAAAGACAGGTCTAAAAACAGGTCAAAGGTCACAGGTCACGCATCCTCACCGTCGAAGTCGAGGGTGCCGGATCCGTCCTCGTCGACCTCCTCAATGATGTTCTCGAGGTCAGCGGGGGTCAGCCTGGGGTCAAGCTCGGCCAAGATCTCCTTCAGGACGTCGGTGGTGATGAAGCCGTTTCCTGAAGGAGGTTCGGGAAGGAGCTGGTGAGCGGGTCTCTGCCTTTGCACTTGCGGTTTGCAAATTT
>NC_051408.1:2354435-2354630 GCF_015228065.2 Penaeus monodon
ATCAACTTGCCCTCCTTATCGTAGATACGGAAGGCCTCCTTGAGCTCGGCCTTGAGCGCCTCCTCGTCCTCCTCGATCAGGAACTTGGCCGACAGCTCCACGAACTCCTCGAACTCCAGAAGACCGGAACCTGCGGGAGGCGAAGGCGGGTGGGAGGAGGTGAGGCAAGCGGAGGTGCGCGGGAAGACGCGGCCG
>NC_051408.1:2354986-2355077 GCF_015228065.2 Penaeus monodon
TGTAGTGGTACACAACACGCACAAACACAAATAAGAAATAAGAAATAAACACAATCATTTAATAATATAAATATATTATTTTGTAACACGC
>NC_051408.1:2355232-2355537 GCF_015228065.2 Penaeus monodon
AATACACGATTAAAACTTGCCTCGTAGGGGAGGAACCGAGCCAATAATACATCATAAAAATCTATCTAAAATCATTTTTGTGCAAAACCGTGGATGCATATATCAACTGGGGATCATAATGGCTTTTAAAATGGTCTCAGAGGAAACAGGGGTTTGCTTTTATCATTAAATAATTGTTTAACAATTGCCCATTCTAAATATACCTATGTAGTATATGTCCAAATATTATATTGATAATTATAGTTTTTAAAAATGCTGTTTAATCTACAAGTAACTATATCGAAATCAACATTTCCCCCAAAAAA
>NC_051408.1:2355749-2356573 GCF_015228065.2 Penaeus monodon
TCGAATCTATAAGCTGATCATCCATAGGGACGAAACGAAACGTGATTCCGAATCTATAAGAATATAGATAGTTGAATAGAGAGACCTAAGTTAAGTCCAAGCATTTCACAAGACAATCCTAGTCAAGCGATCCAACACCACAAGCGAAGTCGAGGGGCGATTCGACCCGCCAGGTGGAGAGTTGGAACCCACCGTCCTCGTCAGTCTCGGCGATGGCCTCCTGCAGGTTCTTCTCCGAGATCTTGACGCCCATCATCCTCATGATGGTGGCGATGGTCTCGCCCGTGATGGAGCCGGTTTTCTCCGTGTCGAAGGAGTCAAACGCCTTCCGGAGGGCTGTGAGGGAGAGAGAGGAAGGAGAGAGATATGAATAGCGTGTCATACGAGACGAGGGGGAGGAGGAGAGGGGATGGGGGCAGATTTAGATTTACGGGGGTGAATCCGGTGAATCCGGATCCATGCGCATTCTCCTTCCGCGAACGCAAACATTCCTTCCCCATTGGAGTATTCTTAGCTATAACATAAACCAGCGCATTTCTACTTTCAATTATTCTGACCAGAAGATGTCTTAAAATTTTTTTAAAAGTGGGAATATCTAAAAAAAATACTATACATAGATGCTACACACATTACTCTACATTTACAGAGAATAAAACTACCCTCAAAATAAATTCACACCCTAGTCTAATAAAGGAAGGGCAAGACGTGGTAAGGGGCCATGACTACAGAACAGGGATAGACCGCAGGGTTATATTTCTTAGCGTCCCAAGAAACAATGGAAGGATGGGCCAGGGGTGTCCATGCGCTCATACATCTCTGTTGTG
>NC_051408.1:2356894-2357093 GCF_015228065.2 Penaeus monodon
GACACACAAATAGTCTCATAAATCGTAAATTCAAAATTCAGAAGATTAAAAATAGATAAATAGACAGAATGGGGAATCGAGAGGGACTACGGGGAGAGGGGGGGGGGAAACTGAGATGGGTTTACTTACTCTCAATCTGCTCTTCATCCAAACTGTCCTGTAAAGTAATGTTACTTGGATTTAGTAAAACTGTTATTCA
>NC_051408.1:2357599-2357684 GCF_015228065.2 Penaeus monodon
GCATGTTATTCATGCAAGCAAAATAAAGTGAGAAAGTAACTCAGAAATATTCACTAACTGATAAAAGAAAGAAAGAAGCACATTA
>NC_051408.1:2357718-2358029 GCF_015228065.2 Penaeus monodon
CAGTAGAAATGATAATAACAACTTCATCTTAAGAAGTTTACGAAGAAGTAGAGTTGTTTTCTTGGCTGTAGATTTAAGACGTGAATTTATAAACACACAAGACGTTCTATGTGCCGGGAGGGGGGGGGTGAGGGGACTGAGGGGGGAGATGGGGAGGGGGGGGGGGGAGTGCTACAGGTGCTAGATGGTACAAGATGATGCAAAATGATGCCTTGGGGGGGGAGGGGGGGTGTTTTGCATCTTTCGTGAGAATTCCGCGAGGCGCAACCACTATAATGACCCCATTGGCTGCTGTAATGCGGCCACACTCC
>NC_051408.1:2358534-2359301 GCF_015228065.2 Penaeus monodon
CTCTCTGAAGCCCCATAGTGAAGTCCCCAAAGTACTCAACATTATTTACAGAAAGAGATACGAGAACAGAATAGAGATTTTTGCAGGGAATTCTGTGCCGGGACATTTTGCTCTAAAATGGAAGTCTTGTTAGGTTGAAAAAAAGAAGAAAAAAAAACGCACTTTGAAACCTTGCCAAGACGAACCCGATTGCAACGGGTATTAAATGCACTGATAAAGAACGTTTTATCGCATTAGTACATTAGGAAGAAAGAAAGGAATGATAACAACGAAAATGATTGAAAAAAAAGCAACAAGATAACGAAATAAACCAGATTCTATCCACGAAAAATACACACAAATAAAACGAAACTCATTATTCTCAGCCGGAACCGAAACAAGAAATGGAAAAAAAAAGAAAAAAAATAAGAATAAATAGAAGAAGAAAGAAAGAAAAAACGAAAATAACCTTTAAACGAAAACGAAAGAAAAAAAATTATAACTATGCCAGACTCGTTAGCCAAAAAAAAAAAAGACAATTCAGACTAAGTTTGACCTTTGACCTCACCGGAACCAGAGGTCAATCGAGCCGGGTCTTGGAGTCGATGGAAAGTGAGACATTTTCCCACTTTACGTCTCCGCTAAAGGCCTCAGGCTGGTCGCTGCTTCTATACCCGTTTCCGCTTAGGGTCGACTGAAAATGGTGGCATAGGCAGAGGACTTGTAGAGAGTTTGGAAAGGACTCTTGATGAAATAATAATGAGAGATGGGCATTGGGGAGTGGCACC
>NC_051408.1:2359643-2359838 GCF_015228065.2 Penaeus monodon
TCTTTTGCTCGAAATATTAGCGTGATGACTAAGGACGAGTGTTAAGGTGTAGAGTTCACTGTACATAACACTGTAGTGAATGGAGGTTTAATTCTAAAGAGGAAAAGGTGTTACGATTCTAATACCATAATAAGATCATTCAAATTTTGCGATTTTATATTATAGTTTGCGTATGTATTATTCTCCTTGATGTTG
>NC_051408.1:2360157-2360303 GCF_015228065.2 Penaeus monodon
TTTCCACAGAAATTATTCTATCAATAAAGGAAAACTAAATAAGGTATTTTCAGTCAGTACTAGATTTGTTTTTCATAGCAAAGGCTTTCATGATCTTACACTTTGAGATTTCCAAGGACTGGCTTTTCAGAAAATTCCATAGACAC
>NC_051408.1:2360330-2360671 GCF_015228065.2 Penaeus monodon
CTCTTTTCTTGAGTTTCATGGGATGTTCGACGTTTTTTTGACGTAACAGCTGTCAGAGAATATGACAAAGTGACAGTGTCATTGTGTCTGTCTCCTTATGCCACAGGTCCACCGTTTCTCTTCATCATTAATGCTGTCAGATTATTCCACATGATTAATTAATAGCAGTCAGCATAATTAATGACTAAAACCAAGAGGAATGCAAGATCTAATTATGTCTGATTACCGAACATTAATTACCTCTGTGCATTCAAAGTCTAGTGAGACGGAAGCATGGTGTAACAGTGTGTGCGTTTCTGAGAACCTGTGTGCGTACTGTGAAACTAAAGTGACATGTGTGA
>NC_051408.1:2361299-2361516 GCF_015228065.2 Penaeus monodon
CTAACACAAATTACTAAGAAATCACTTTTTCCACAGGAACCCCAGGGCCCTATGTTGCAAATTGTGCAACAAGCCAGGATGTCATGAAGTTGCACAATGTTACACTACGGAACACATGCCTTTAAGTATCCTCCCTTCATATGCAGAAATATTTATCATTATCCATTACATAGGTAACTTTTTTATTTCTGCAACAGACTAATTGTAGTCAGTGTAG
>NC_051408.1:2361582-2361918 GCF_015228065.2 Penaeus monodon
CACGGCGATAGGTTTAAGGGTGTCAACTGCCTGCCAAGTTTTCTTTCGGTGTTGCCATAAGAATAGAAACCATTGTTTTCTCTTGTATTCGAGAACAGTTCATAATTCAGTACTAACTCCTACGATTTTAGTCTGTTCTACTCTTGATATATAATCTTCATTTCGTCGTAAAAAGAAGGAGCAAGCAACACTCTCATAAAATTACGAGGAATGAGTCTCGTGCACAAGGGCGGTAAAGCGAAACAGTTCAGCGGCTGTAAACAAAACAATTGACAATCGGGGAATCTGAGTGCGTTGGTGTTTCATTTAAGCGCCTTTGCCACGATTCTAGCTGGT
>NC_051408.1:2362235-2362468 GCF_015228065.2 Penaeus monodon
AATATAAGTAATATACCCTTCCAACGCTTTTGGAAATGGCAAATGAGACACGAAATGTTTCTACCCTGAGAAGCAACCACGATGCGCTTCCTTCCATGCAGTACATTAGTAGCATAACAATAGAGTTTTAGGAGCGAAATACGTTGTCTTTTCACTAAGATGTATTTTGTCCAGCGTGTAATAGGGATGTTTGCGGTAATGGTGGGTGTAATGTGGGTGTTATTACGGTTCTC
>NC_051408.1:2362712-2363371 GCF_015228065.2 Penaeus monodon
GCCTCCTTTCCATCTCCATCTTCAAATCAGTGTTGATGTAATTTTCAACACCATGATAGCCAATGGTTTTATACTTTGATCTTAAACGCGTAAAATCAAAATTTCTCGTCTATTTGACACAACAATAATTTATCACTGATCTTTCTCTCACACAATCAATAATGTTTCAATAAAAGGGAAACCATGCAACTGTCACATCTTCGAGAATGACGTTAATGGTGATTTTGATGATTATAACATTTATTTCGGCGAAGTCATCAGTCCGTTTGTTTATAAACCGTCCGGTTAATTGTGCAGCGACCGTGGAATCATCGAGGTGAATCTTTTCTATTAGTTTTTTTTCCTCTCTCTCTCTCTCCTTCTTCCCTTGTCCACTTCTTTCTCTCTCTCTCCTTCCTCCCTTTGTCCACTTCTTTCTTTCACTTGCTTGTCTCTATCTCTCTTGGATTGTCTCTCTCTTTTCCTCGCTTTCTCTTTGCTTACTTGTTTTTATTTCTTTTTTTTCATTATTTCTTTTTTTCTTCGACTTCTTTTCTCATGTTTGTTTTTCCCTCTTCCTCGTTTTTTTTTTTCTTTTATTATTTTTAGTTCCTTCCCCACTTCGCCTATTCTTCCACTTCATTCTTCTTTATTGCTTGCCAATTTCCACTCTTAGTTTG
>NC_051408.1:2363400-2363769 GCF_015228065.2 Penaeus monodon
TATTTTTTATTTCGAGTTTCTTCCCCACTTTATCTTCTTCCTTATTATCCTCTTCCTTTTACTTGTCTCCTCTTCTTTTGGTTCGTTTTCTCTTTCGTTCCTCTGCGCTGATTGGCCTCCTCCCTTCCCTCTCTCCCTCGTGTCACCCATTTTTCCTCAATTTTATTTTCATTTCCCCTCTTCCTTATCGGGGGATCCTTCTACTCCACTCTCCTTATTCTTTCCTTCTTCCTCTTCGTCCCCTTTCCCTCGCTCTTATATTTCATTCTTTCCTTCTCTTTTCCTCTATACCCACTTCCCTTCCTCCCCCTTCCTCTTGCTCTCCACCATCCTACGCGAGATATTCCTATATCTTCTCCGCCATTTCAG
>NC_051408.1:2364049-2364168 GCF_015228065.2 Penaeus monodon
TCAGCGACCCCCCATTACGCGAGACGCCCAGGACAGCGGCCATTCAGGGAAGTCCTTCCGGGAAATGGAAAGCAGACCCCACCGAGAGGATTTAGGATTCGGAAACCCTAAGCCCCTTC
>NC_051408.1:2364283-2364386 GCF_015228065.2 Penaeus monodon
GGGTGAGGATGAGGACGTTTTCGTGGGATGTCATAGCAAGAGCGAATTCATCAAGATTGGTGTGTACGAATTTGTGAGAGGTGGGAGGCGAGTGGCATTAGGG
>NC_051408.1:2364882-2365036 GCF_015228065.2 Penaeus monodon
GCCCACACAGGAGAACAGAGAAAGGGGGGGGGGGGAGGGAAGTCAACCCGTCCGGTATGAGAAGCAGTTCCCGGTCTATTTATGTGACTGCTCTGCCTATCCGCTCGAGTATTTTTATCCCGAACTGCTTGTGACGAGGATCCCATTGTGCTCA
>NC_051408.1:2365058-2365128 GCF_015228065.2 Penaeus monodon
TAAGTGGTAAGCAGTGCTATGACTTTGGGAGATTAAGTCGGCGCGCTTTCGTCGTGTCGGTTGTGGCAGG
>NC_051408.1:2365432-2365535 GCF_015228065.2 Penaeus monodon
CACTAATTTTTCTTCACTTAATTTACGACACTCGTTTTATTTCACTAAAATTACGTCACCAAAACCTCGTTTCGCATTTGTCATTGCCCATATCAGACCACTG
>NC_051408.1:2366059-2366194 GCF_015228065.2 Penaeus monodon
GTAATATACAAATATGATGGATTCCTTTTAAAATATATTCCACACAAAATCAAGCTTCATTGGGGAAAAAACGCATCATTTTATCCACCAAAAGGTTTCTTTTTTTGCGTAAAAAGAGGCACAGGACGGTCAAGA
>NC_051408.1:2366228-2366319 GCF_015228065.2 Penaeus monodon
GTCATGTTGGCGAAATGACTTCCTTGAAAATGTGGATTTTTCAGATCCATCTCCCATCCGCGGACTCCGTCATCCACCTTCCACATTCTTG
>NC_051408.1:2366560-2366820 GCF_015228065.2 Penaeus monodon
CTATCATAAAAAAAAAGACAAAGTACCATCAACCACACTCGCAAACCGAAACCAAATGAAATATTTTGAAATTCCGACCGAGAAATATCTTTTAAGCCCGTTTTCGCCCCAACAGAAAACGGGATCCTGCCATCTTGAAAATTGGCTCCTGCTGAAATCTGCCTCAAAACTTTGCCTGCCCAAGTTCTAAAGCAGAAATTCGGGACCACTGCCAATAATGCATCGCGAGGCACAAGATCCCAGGTGCTGACGTAGGTGCT
>NC_051408.1:2367466-2367560 GCF_015228065.2 Penaeus monodon
GACCAGACACTAATTTTGATTAAATTTCCTTTATATTTTCATTTTTCTCTTTCTTACCCTCGCGCTCTGCAGATCCCCTCACTATTGCTTAAGC
>NC_051408.1:2368560-2368649 GCF_015228065.2 Penaeus monodon
AGGTTTGCAAAATCAGTCGGGTGTTTATATATATTTTTTTTTTGTTGTTGTTTTTTAAAAGTTTATAATAGTGTGTATATAATATTATA
>NC_051408.1:2368754-2368989 GCF_015228065.2 Penaeus monodon
GCTATATGATTATAGATTATATCTATTAACACTCATGTATTACAGCGCCTTACGTGTGTAGAAAACGAAACAGATGCAAGAAATCAACAAAACAATAGTAATCAGAGAGGGCGTGTATAAGCAAAACCGGCAGGCTTTGGGGGGGGGGACAAGCATAAAAAATAAGCCACACATGTTAAGGAATCCAATCCGTGATTATATATATATACAATTCATTAATCTCACTTTACATTTT
>NC_051408.1:2369075-2369251 GCF_015228065.2 Penaeus monodon
AAAGCCTGTGACCTTGACCCTTTGATCTTAACCCTGTGACCTTGACCCTTTGATCTTAACCCTGTGACCTTGACCCTTCTCATATGACCTCATTCAGGTCTCGGTTCCTACTTTCTCTCTCTCGCTATTCAACGATTTTCTTTCTGTATTTATTGCTATTATCTATTTCTTCCCAT
>NC_051408.1:2369594-2369772 GCF_015228065.2 Penaeus monodon
CGTCCTCGCTTCACGTGCTTCTCCAGAAAAATATGTTGATGGCGGAGAAAGGCGGTAATGAAGTAGATGAAGACTGAATTTCAGGTTCATTAAGACTATGCAAATTTTGTCTAATTGAAAGCAAAAGCGTTGGAGAGCGAGATAGCGAATCAATTAGGTGGATATCTGTCTGTTTTCT
>NC_051408.1:2370002-2370164 GCF_015228065.2 Penaeus monodon
AGGAGGCCCAAACTAGGAGAACAGAGAAAGGGGGGGAGGGGAGGGAAGTCACCCGTCGGTATGAGAAGCAGTTCCGGTCTATTATGATGACTGCTCTGACTATTCCGCTCGAGTAGTAATTTTTATCCCGAACTGCTTGTGGACGAGGATCCCATGTTCTCA
>NC_051408.1:2370562-2370684 GCF_015228065.2 Penaeus monodon
CCGTCAGTAAATTTACGTCACTAATTTTTCTTCACTTAATTAACGACACCTCGTTTTATTTCACTAAAATTACGTCACCAAAACCTCGTTTCGACATTTGTCATTGCCCATATGAGACAATG
>NC_051408.1:2371198-2371324 GCF_015228065.2 Penaeus monodon
TAATATTACAAATATGATGGTTCCTTGTAACATAATGCAACAAAATCAAGCTCATGGGGAAAAAACGATCATTTTATCCACCAAAAGTGTTCTTTTTTGCGTAAAAGAGCACAGGACCGGTCAAGA
>NC_051408.1:2371352-2371443 GCF_015228065.2 Penaeus monodon
GTGTCATGGTGCGAAATGACTCTGGAAAATGTGGATTTTCGATCCATCTCCCATCCGCGGACTCCGTCATCCAACCTCCACATTCTTGTTT
>NC_051408.1:2371651-2371936 GCF_015228065.2 Penaeus monodon
TACAGTACAACAGTGTTTGATTCATTCATCATAAAAAAAAAGACAAAGTACATCAACCACACTCGCCAAACCGAAACCAAAAAATATTTTGAAATTCCGACCGAGAAATATCTTTAAGCCCGTTTTGGCCCAACAGAAAACGGATCCTGCCATCTTGAAAATTGGCTCCTGCTGAAATCTGCCCAAAACTTTGCAGCTGCCCAATGTTCTAAGGCAGAAACTCGGGACTCATGCCAATAAGCATCGCGAGGCACAAGATCAGTGCTGACGTAGGTGCTTTTGTTT
>NC_051408.1:2372489-2372567 GCF_015228065.2 Penaeus monodon
TAATTTTGAGTTAATTCCTTTTATATTTCATTTTTCCTTCTACCTCGCGCTACTGCAGTCCCCCACTATTGCTTAAGC
>NC_051408.1:2373645-2373854 GCF_015228065.2 Penaeus monodon
ACGAAACAGATGCAAGAAATCAACAAAACAATAGTAATCGGAGAGGGCGTGTATAAGCAAAACCGGCAGGCTTTGGGGGGGGGGGACAAGCATAAAAAATAAGCCACACATGTTAAGGAATCCAATCGTGGATATTATATATATATACAATTCATTAATCTCACTTTACATTTTAAAAATTATGTAAGACGCTCTCGTGATGAAGAAAC
>NC_051408.1:2373902-2374078 GCF_015228065.2 Penaeus monodon
AAAGCCTGTGACCTTGACCCTTTGATCTTAACCCTGTGACCTTGACCCTTTGATCTTAACCCTGTGACCTTAACCCGTCTCATTAGACCTCATTCAGGTCTCGTTCCCTACTTTCTCTCTCTCGCTATTCAACGATTTTCTTTCTGTATTTTATTGATATTATCTAGTCTTCCCAT
>NC_051408.1:2374489-2374686 GCF_015228065.2 Penaeus monodon
GACAGACCACGAGGAAGAGAGAAATAGAGGAGGGAAATTCAGAGAAAAACGTCCCGCTTCACGTATGCTTCTCCAGAAAATATGTGATGCGTGGTAAAGGCGGTAATGAAGTAGATGAAGACTGAATTCAGGTTCCATAAGACTATGCAAATTTTGTCCTAATGAAAGCAAAAGCGTGGAGAGCGAGATAGCGAATC
>NC_051408.1:2375926-2376019 GCF_015228065.2 Penaeus monodon
TCACCGTTGATAGATGGCCGCTGACGGTCTTGACGGTTTTGGTGAGATAAGAAGGCCCACTGTGGTTAATAGCACCCCGTCTGGCCTGTGTGT
>NC_051408.1:2376617-2376696 GCF_015228065.2 Penaeus monodon
CCATTCATTTTTTTCACCGACAGAGTCGAGATAGGGCCCCGGGGCATGAGGATAAGGCCCCAGTCTTACGTAAAGAGTC